>NW_026889748.1:0-13046 GCF_032173495.1 Musca vetustissima
GGTCAACAGAACCTCTTCCTTACACTGACATATTTTCCGAATATATCTAATATTCGGTACTTGTCCATATTAAATTCCCCATGGGCTGTGTTTTGATGTTCGACTTATAATATTGGCCTATAGATCGACTCGAAAACACAACAAATTTAGTTTTCGGTCCACTTCATCCCAAAATTATTAACTGATCATCACAGAACATATAGGCGTTGTCCTTGACCATAACTGGAACCTCATGGCGATCAGCCAGAGGGCGGACCCTCTGGTGTGGTAATGGGTTAATACATAATATCTGAATACGTAGACACCTGCAAATATTTAAGTGTAACTCCCACATCCGAGAACATACGACAATATAATTGGTATCAAATTAAAGTTAAACCGCTCCTCTTGGATCTACTATCAACTTCTCGGGTCTATGTCCTTCAGGGGTAAATATATACGCTATAGAACACAAATTTTGTCATTTTTCACAAAAAAGTCAAGGTCCATTTGACCCGCCAAATATTGACAGGTCTTTATCAAAACAGGCATGCTTATTTTTTGGCCCGATCCCGTTCTCCTTGCGAAAATGTGCGATGATTGGTCCATAATTGTGGCCTCTGGAGCGGCCAGAAAATCACACAAAAATAAAGTTTTTGGTCCATTTGGTCCAGGGGTCTTCATTGGCCAGAACCCATCCTACATCCAAAATTTCGTGAAGATTGGTCCATAACTGTGGCCTGTATCGTGTTTACAAATTATAATGGACAGACGGATGGACGGACGGACACACATGTCTAGATCCACTCAGCTAGTCGAGATATGACGATCGGTATACTTATAGGTGGGTCTAGGACCAATATTTCGCGGCGTTACAAACTCTTGGGGCTGCACAAAGCTATAATACCCTGACGACATAGTTGTGTAGGGTATAATTACTACAGGCTGACGTCCGTCCAAGTTGACATCGGTGAAGTTATGTTAGTTTCAGTTTATGTAAATGGTCCACCATAAATCCTGTTCTATTTTCTCAATATATTGTTATTGAAATCGGTTCAGATGTATATATAGGTTGTTTTATCTATCTATCTACAGTCCGACTTTTGATTTTAAATTATGTCCATAAAAAATTCTCCTTCTATTATTCATTCTTTTGATGTTGTGGTATTATTTTCACCTTAAGCTTACCCTTTTAAATGTTTCATATGTATAGAAATTATCAAAAATTATTTTCTCTAAATTTATCCACCTATCTAATCCCCATCAAATCATCTCATATCTATATGAGAATTTGTATATGAACTCGGGAAAATCTCTCGAAACGATTTATTACTGTATGGGCTCCAAAGTCAGACTGTCATCATCAAAATACCCAATACTGTCTCATATTATACCACTCACGGCAATGGCATATCATCATAATATTAATATAATATTGTTCCATCAAATATGATGCTTTTTATTGAATTTTATGACCACCAACATTACCATCCTGCTACAAGGACACAGCATTACAGCGTGTGCCATGTAAACCAGGCACATGTCGTGTATATTTCGTTTTTCTCAATAAAAGAAAATATCTTATATACACACACTGACTGAATGCGGAGATGTTAACACTTTATTCAGTACGAGCTACAGCAATACAAACTCTGACATGCATCCTGACTAAAATGTAAAAAAGTAGGAATCGCGTAATGCAACATCTTGAGTTTTGCTTTGCTGTTTGTATTGGTGAGCAATATTCGTTATTGGTTAGATGATGGAATTTAAGTCACGTCAAATGTTTTAGATTATAAATGTCATAAAGCATGTTCTACGAAGGCTAACTAAATGACATATGTTAATATGTCAGAATAAAAAACACAAAAAGCAACAACATCATATTGCGACATTGAGGGCACTTATGCGAATTTGAAAATTATGTCAGGTTGTTTGAAATTATTTGATAACTAAATGGAATTTCCATTACGTACATTTGCTTAGGAGGTATTCAATGAAAAAATGGAAATTGTTTGTGATAATTATAGGATGTTTTTTTATAATAAACAGAGAAGATATTCCGTCAATAATTAAAGCAAGTACGAGCACGATTAGAGGACATATAATGACATTTTTCATAACCAAATCGAAAAGTCGTTGTCCTCGATAGTACTAAATGTTGAATCGACTCTGGTGATAGACATAATCTTACAAGATATGATTGGCTAATTTGGACAAACAAAACATTTATCATCTCTCGGTAGTGTAATCCTTTCATCATCCTGATATTCGAAAAAGTTGGTGCAAATGGCACCGCCGGACCATAACAAGCGCCAAATAATTAAACGTTGACAATGGAGAGGCAACTCCACAATAACTCATGGGGTTTGCTAGCCCGATGTGCGATAATATTGCTTTTAGACACAAACTGATTTTTCATGAATGTCAAAGACCTTATCAGTAATGACAGGATGACGAGGAATATTAGCAACATTCTCAGTTGCTGCTGATGAGCGACGATCATAAATTTTATTCTCCGCTCCGATTTCTGTATTACGATCGGCATGCTGCTTCTTGAAACCCCAAAAATGCTTAAGTTTGAGAACTGCTGGACATTACTACGATATATCGATAAATATCGAGATAAAAATCACATATCTTTTGTCACGTTCAAAAAGAGGATACATTGGTCAACCTATCCCCTCCCCCCAGTCGCCTAAAAATGTGCCTAATCGAAATGTATACCCCATGTTTCTTTGGTCAAAATCTATTTCAGCCTTTTTCGGGTCACGATGACACTCAAACGAAGTAACCGATTTTATCCAAACTTAAATTATGGTAAACCAGTAAGGAAAGTACTAAAGTCGGACGGGGCCGACTATGTGATACCCTTCACCACTATGGGTATATTAAACAGGACTATAACATAAAATTGGATGAAAAAATGTGATATTTATCTAAATGTGAATCTACCTAGATCTATACATAAAGTATGTCAATCGACTTCAAACAAATATAAATAGGTCATCCGTTGGGCTATGTCTGCACATCTAGAAAACGCAACTACGTAATTCTATGCTCAATTTTGTAAGTTGTGCAAAATTTGATATCAATCTGACTAACATGAGCAGTTCGATGCCCAATTTACTTGAAATCGGGCTAAAATATATATGGAAGCTCTATCCAAATATTGAGCGATTTCAAACAAACTTGTCACAGGTTAGGTTATACTAATTTCAGAACGTTTTGTTCCTATTGGTTCCTTAGTACGTCAATTACTTAAAATCAATCTATAATAAAAGGGAGCTATATCTAAATCTGGACCGATTTTCACGAAACTTGGCAGACATCATTCTAGGCTCAATTAAGTACGTTATGCCAAATTTCGTGCAAATCGAAGGTTATATAGGGACTTTGGTGCACCATTTACATGAAATCGGACGAAACTATATATGGGAGCTATATCTAAATCTTGACCTATTTTCACGACACTTGGCAGACATTATTCTAGACTCAATTCAGTACGTTATGCCAAAATTCGTACAAATCGAAAGATATTTAGCGACTTTGGTGGATCATTTGCACAAATCGGACGAAACTATATATGGGAGCTATATCTAAATCTGGACCGATTTTCACGAAACTAGGCAGACATCATTCTAGGCTCAATTAAGTACGGTATGCCAAATTTCGTGCAAATCAAAGGATATATAGGGACTTTGGGCACCATTTACATGAAATCGGACGAAACTATATATGGGAGCAATATCTAAATCTGGACCGATTTTCACGAAACTTGACAGACATCATTCTAGACCTAAATGATTAGGCTGTACCAAATTTCGTGCAAATCGAAAGATATATAGGGACCGTTTACATTAAATCGGTTAAATATATATATGGGAGCTATATCTAAATCTGATCCGATTTTTCCCAATTTCAATAGGGTTCGTCCTTGTGCCGAATAAGAGACCTATGCCAAATTTCATGCAATTCGGATCATAAATGCGACCTGTACTTTGTTTACAATTTAACATGGACAGACAGACAGACAGACAGACAGACAGACGGACGGACTTGCATAAATCGACTTAAAAAGTGATTCTGTGCATATTCACAAAAGGAACCATGTGTCTATCTCGTTTCCTTTTCCCTGTTACAAACATATGCACAAAGACATAATACCCTGTACTACAGTGTGGGGAAATGGGGAATATCGGTTCATTATCCAAACACTGCAGATAGTAATAATTCTTTAAAACATAAGTCAAATACGAAAATGGGGAATATTTGTTCCCACTTTAAGTGAAGTTATCGCCTATTGGCCCACATCTCTGGTACTTCTCCCACAAACGATCGCAATTTAAAGAATTATAAATTTAGCTAGCGTTTTATGGGGCTATACTAAAACGGCGATCATTATACCCTACACAACTATGTTGTTAGGGTATTATAGCTTTGTGCAGCCCCAAGAGTTTGTAACGCCGCGAAATAATGGTCGTATATACTCGGATGTGGGAGTTACACACAAATATTTACTGGTGCTTACGTATTCAGATATTATTTAGTAACCCATTACCTCATTAGAGGGCGGAAATATAGCGATGATCCCTGTAAAATTTTCCATGAAGTTCCATTTACGGTCAAAAACAACGCTTATAATTTTCGATGGAGTGGACCGAAAACTTAATTTTTTTTGTGTGTTTTCTAGTCGAATATAGGCGAACATCACAACATAACCCACCGTGAAGGGAATCGGAATTAACATCCGACTTCCGTGGTAGTTGTGTAGGGTATCGTATGGTCGGCCCCGTCCGACTATACTGCTCACTGGTTATTGATAATTTTAAGTAGTAAAATTTGACAATCAGTAAGTATGCAAATTTAGCCTATTCGGTTGAAAATGTGTCAAAAATTCCCAAAATACTGACTTGGTTCTATATTAATCATTTTTAGTACAAAGACCTGCTATACAATGATAACCTTAAATACTAAATTACAGTCAATTTAATTGAAAATCATGACCAAAATACCGAATATTGGAGGGTACCGAATTATTCACCGGTATTGAAATCACGATAGAGATCGCAATATTTAAGATAGATCTCTGAAATTTTGCACTGACATTGCTAGTACTCCTAGGATGTTTGGTTAAATTTGTCATTCCGTTTGCAACACCTCGTTTGCAATAATTTTTTGGCTGTGTTATGGTAGTAAATCTCCGTACTATGATGAAATGATCAATATTGGTCCACCTCTTAGGGAAATAACCCGAAACCCCGGTCGGTTTTTTGAGAGCTTGAGTACACGTTTTAACCAATTTGGGAGCAATTTAATATTTTAGATTCTCATTGAATAGCCCCCATATAATGGTAACCCCCTATTATTCGATATTTTTTGGGGTTTCGGGCACGTTTTTTAACCGAATCGACTCTAATTTGATTTTTCAGGTTCTCCAGGGGTGTTAAATCTTACTCCGAAACATGATCAATATTGGTTCACTTTTTTGGGGAATTATCCATATAACGATTTATTCCAAATCTCGGTATTTTAGGGGGGCTCGGACATGTGCTTGAACCCAATTAGCTGTAACTTTATATTTGGGATTATCATTGAGTATAAATCTGCCTAGTAAAAATGATCAATATTTGCCAAGTTTCCGGGTAGCCCCCACTACCAAAAAATATCAATGTCAATTTACGATGAGGCTGTATGTTGATATGAAGGGTTCTGGAAGGTTGACATGACCATTGTGGTGTACATATAGGCCCAAGTTTCGATTCTTTTTGTCACGATCGACTTAAGGAATTTTGAATGCACCCCGAATGGTAGAATATACAATCTTCAAACTTCTGTAAGTTAGATTACTTACTGTAGGAATTAGCGAATATTTGGGGGTTATTGTTATATGAGGGCTATGAACCTAATAGAACCTAATATTTTTGTTTTGTGTCTCAATTCTTTCCTTCAGGTTGTATATTATAATTACAACAGACGGACGGAAAGGGTCGAAAATTAATATTTCGATGAGTTACAAACGGAATGACAAAATTAATACACCCTCCATACTATGGTGGAGGGTATCAAAAACATAAGAAAGCAGTAAGGAAAGTAGTAAAGTCGGACGGGGCCGACTATATGATACCCTTCACCACTATGGGTATATTAAACAGGACTATTAACATGTAATTGGATGAAAAAAAGTAATATTTATCTAAATGTGAATCTACCTAGATCTATCCATAAAGTATGTTAATCGACTTCAAACAAATATAAATAAGTCCGTTGGGCTATGTCTGTACTTCTAGAAAACGCAACTACGTAATTGTATGCTCAATTTTGTGCGTTGTGCACAATTTGATGTCAATCTGACTAACATGAGGAGTCTGATGCCCAATTTACTTGAAATCGGTCGAAAATATATATGGAAGCTCTATCCAAATATTAAGCGATTTCAAACAAACTTGTCACGGGTTAGGTTATACTAATTTCAGAACGTTTTGTTTCTATTGGTTCCTTAGTACGTCAATTACTTAAAATCAATCTATAATAAAAGGGAGCTATATCTAAATCTGGACCGATTTTCACGAAACTTAGCATCATTTTAGGCTCAATTCAGTACGTTATGACAAATTTCGTGCAAATCGAAAGTTATATAGGGACTTTGGGGCACCATTTACATGAAATCGTACGAAACTATATGTGGGAGCTATATCTAAATCTGGGCCGATTTTCTCGAAACTTGGTAGACATCATTCTAGGCTCAATTCAATGCGTTATGCCAAATTTCGTGCAAATCGAAAGTTATATAGGGACTTTGAGGCACCATTTACATGAAATCGGACGAAACTATATATGGGAGCTATATCTAAATCTGGACCGATTTTCTCCAAACTTGGCAGACATCACTCTAGGCTTAATTCAGTACGTTATGCCAAATTTCGTGCAAATCAAAATATATATAGGGACTTTGGGGCACCATTTACATGAAATCGTACGAAACTATATATGGGAGCTATATCTAAATCTGGACCGATTTTCTCGAAACTTGGTAGACATCATTCCAGGCTCAATTCAGTACGTTATGCCAAATTTCGTGCAAATCGAAAGTTATATAGGGACTTTGAGGCACCATTTACATGAAATCGGACGAAACTATATATGGGAGCTATATCTAAATCTGGACCGATTTTCTCCAAACTTGGTTTGATTTCGTGCAAATCAAAAGATATATACGGACTTTGGGGCACCATTTACATGAAATCGTACGAAACTATATATGGGAGCTAAATCTAAATCTGGACCGATTTTCTCCAAACTTGTTAGACATCATTCTAAGCTCAATTCAGTACGTTATGCCAAATTTCGCGCAAATCGAAAGGTATATAGGGACTTTGGGGCACCTTTTACATGAAATCGGACGAAACTATATATGGGAGCTATATCTAAATCTGGACCGATTTTCTCCAAACTTGGCAGACGTCACTCTAGGCTTAATTCAGTACGTTATACCAAATTTCGTGCAAATCAAAAGATATATAGGAACTTTGGGGCACCATATACATGAAATCGGACGAAACTATATATGGGAGCTATATCTAAATCTGGACCGATTTTCACGAAACTTGGCAGACATCATTCTAGACCTAAATGATTAAGCTGTACCAAATTTCGTGCAAATCGAAAGATATATAGGGGCCGTTTACATTAAATCGGTTAAATATATATATGGGAGCTATATCTAAATCTGAACCGATTTTTCCCAATTTCAATAGGGTTCGTCCTTGGGCCGAATAAGTGACCTATACCAAATTTCATTCAATTCGGATCATAAATGCGACCTGTACTTTGTTTACAATTTAACATGGACAGACAGACAGACAGACAGACGGACAGACGGACGGACGGACGGACGGACATGCATAAATCGACTTAGAAAGTGATTCTATGCATATTCTCAAAAGGAACCATGTGTCTATCTCGTTTCCTTTTGCCTGTTACAAACATATGCACAAAGACATAATACCCTGTACCACAGTGTGGTGAAGGGTATAAAAACTGCGCTAAGTTTGTCGAAGCCTATTAAAGCTTTATAACAGATTTAGAGTGAAATTCTCCAATGATCGTCATAGAGTATTGGAACTTTAACACAAATTTTAGTGCTGTTTAAAACGTCCAGTATTTTTATGCAAATCTTAAGGAAAAAATGTAGCACTCCTTTGCATCTAATTCAATATACAGATAACAAGAAGAAGCAGTCTTCCAGTGATTATTATTTCACATATATACATCCCAGTGACTTTAAACTTGACACATTGTCAAGAGCACACACATGAAAAAAAAGGAATGGGGTGCTACCGATTCATCTTTGCCGTATGCAACATTTCAAAGTTTTTATTATATTCGGGTTGCATTTAAGTTTTTAACAACATTAACTTTGCAATGTCATTCTTCCTCATATGCGCTGAGAACCGGGATGCGATGCGCTGCACGGCACTGCCATGTCATCGTAAACATTGAAATCGCCCGCAGTATCGTGCCAAACCATAACACCGGTATTATTATCATCTTCATGGCTGTCATTATGAGCGTTTATGTTGTTATAGCTGTCCGTCCGTCAGTTCGTCCGCCCTCCCTCCTCTTTAATACATCTTACGGGTCTCGATTCTCGTTCTTTAGCCCAAAAATAACAACGAAAATCTAAAAGAAAACAATAAAGAAGACGAAACAATCCATATGACACACGACATGCTCGACATGGAACTGATGTGGCGGCTCAATGACGATGATGATGCCCTGATGTTGCTGCTGTGGCTGTTACCACCGCCATCGCCACCACCACCTTGGCTGCATGTGCATGTCAGTCTGTTAAGGTGATGAATTAAGTGAATTCTCTATCTTAATGACACGTTATGTATGTACAATGAACATATATATGAACAATTTATGCTTGTAAGGAACATGGGAGCTTAGGGCTATATCAAATGCATTTGGAGGGGAGGACCATTTTGAAGCAGCAAGATTTTGGGCAAATAAAACACCAAACTCTCTAATTTTAATCAATTGGAGCGAAATTTTACAAAATGAAGTCTGCTATTTCGTTCTTAATCAGTTCAGATTTAAATATAGCTTTAATATATATCTTCGACCGATGTGATATAAATGGTACATCTAAGGCCCCATTGAGGTTAAATTTTGTACAGCGGATCAGATTGAAACGGTAATAAACAGTAATAAGTTTTGTCTAGAACGGTTCGGATTTAGATAAAACTGTCATATATAATTTCCTCCGATTTTATGTATATAGTTCACTAACCATCCAAAATTCGGTCGATTGACGACAAATTGATATCGTACCGAATAGAGTCTACAATACAGTGTACTAATTATACCTTTACCATACTTTGGTACGGGAAACGACCACTTTCTTAGTCGATTTATGAATGTCCATGTTAAATTGTAAACAAACTACAGGTCGAATTTATGATCCGAATTGGATGAAATTTGGCACAGCTCCTTTATTTGGCCCAAGGACGAACCCTATTGAAACTGGGTTAAGGTTTAAATATAGCTATATTTATACCCTACACAACTATGTTGTCAGGGTATTATGCAGCCCCAAAAGTTTGTAACGCCGCGAAATATTGGTCCTGGACCCACGTTTAAGTATATCGATCGTCATATCTCGACTAGCTGAGTCGATCTAGACATGTGGGTCCGTCCGTCTGTCCATTATAATTTGTAAACACGATGCAGGCCACAGTTATGGACCAATCTTCACGAAATTTTGCATGTAGGATGGAAAAGATCGGTTAATATTTAGGGGATGAAATGGACCAAAAACTTTTTTGTCGATTTTTCTGGTCGCTCCCGAGGCTGCAATTATGACCCAAACACCGAATTTGTGCACGGAGAAGGGGATCGGCCTGTTTTGATAAACATCGGTCAATATTTAGCGGGTCAAGTGGACCCTGACCTTTGTGTGAAAAATTACAACATTTTTATTCTATGGGGTATATATTTGCACATGTATGTCCTAGACCCGAGATGGTGATAGTATCTTCAAGAGGAGTGGTTGACCTTTAAATTGATATCAATTATATTGTCGTATGTACTCAGATGTGGAAGCTACATTTAAATATTTACATGTGCTTACGTATTCATATATTATTTAGTAAGCCATTACCACACTAGAGGTTGGAAATATAGCGCTGATCGCTTTGAAATTTTCCATGAGGTTCAAGTTATGGTCACCGACAACGCCTATAATTTTCGGTGACGATCAGATACTAATTTTGGGATGAAATGGACCAAAAACTTATTGTTTTGGTTTTTTTTTTCGAGTCGATCTATTGGGCAAAATTGAAAGCCGAACATCACAACACAACCTACGGTGAAGGGAATCTGAACAAGTGATTAGACGGGCTGTACTTAATATTTGTAAAATTTGTTGACCTCTAGTCAGTCAAGAGGGTGCAAATATCGCGAAATATTGCCCAAGCTCAGAATATAGAACCACAGAAAGTTATAGTTTCGTGGAAGTTGTGTAGGGTATCATATGGTCGGCCCCGTCCGACTATACTGCTCCGCTCACTGGTTTATTTATATTTTCATCCGATTTTAAGTAAATGGTGTACCAAAGACCCAAAGTTTTGCACAGCGTACTGGATTAGGTCCAAATTGGTGTGTGCGAAGTTTTGTTGAATTCGGTCCAGATCTATATATGGCTCCCATATATAGTTTCGTTCTATATTATGTAAATGGTGCAAAAAAGGCCCAAAGTTAAGCCGATTGCCACAAAATTTTGCACAACGAACTGAAGTTAATATAGCCTAACGAGAGTCAATTTTTTTGCAATCGGTTCAAATTTCGATATAACCCCATATATAGTTTCTTCCGATTTTAAGTAAATAGTGCACCAAAGACCCAAAGTTAGTCGAATCGGCACAAAAATTTGCACAGCATACTGAAGTTTCTTTAAATTAGAATAACCCAACCTGTGACAAGTTTCGTTGTAGAAGTACATACATAGCCCCTATATATTTCCTATCGACTTCGTGTTAATTGGGATCCAAATATTCAACGGGTGTTCAATTGATAGGTGTTTTAAATCGATTTACATAATTTTGTCCCATTCTATCAATCGGATGACATATTTATGGATTGATATCGATGGATGCATTATTTTAATATGCCCATAGTGTTGAAGGGTGTCATATAGTCGGTCCCGTCCAACTTTACTACTTTCCTTACCGGTTTTTGTTGAAATCGGTTCAGATTAACATATTGCTCCCACATATATTTTCGTCCGATTTATGTAAATGGTGCAGCAAAACCCTTACGTTTATCCGATTGACACGAAATTTTCCACAGCGTTCCAAATTGGGTGTATAATGATGTGTTTCAAATCGTTGGAATTGGTTCAAATTTGGGTATAGCTCCCAAATATATTTTGATCCGATTTCAAACCTATAATTAGCTATAGGTTACAATTTTAATCGGAATAGCACCTATTGAATATACCCAAAGAGGTATGTCCTACTTTGGTCTATTTCTGTATATACAAAGCCTATGTTTAAAATATTTTTTCGCAAAAAAAATTCAGTATAGATCCATGTTTTGTCATAGCCCTATTTGAAGGTACCTCCCGATTTTGGATGCAATCATTGCCTAGACGCAGTTTCCACCCGAGTAAGTTCAGGTTATTAGTGGTCCATTTTTTGGCATAGCTCCCATCTAATGGATCTACCCTTATATTTCCGATAACTCTATTTTCTTCAGAAGTTGTTGCAATACTTTTTCTTTTTCCCCCCAAATCCCAGCATAACAATTTGCTCCCCCTCTCTTATTATATGATGTATCATCTTTACTCATTTAAGTGTTTCCCCCCTTCGTGTTAACATGTAAGCGTGCATACAGACATACAATAAATGCCAAAAACAACAGCAGAACAACAACATTTCCCATAAATCGTGAGATTTTTGAAAATAAAACTTTTCTTGTTCGAAATCTATTCTGGCATCAGTATTGCAGCAGCGACAGCAACAACATCGTCATCATCATCACCCAACAACAAACAATAGTTTTTATGAAAAATAAAAAAAAAAACAAAAATAAAGAAAGGATCATTGCCATTACAAAGGGGATTTATAAATTGGAGTATGGGATTTATAAATTGATGCAAGGGATTTAAGAATTCTTGTGAAATTCTTGCGGTAATCGCCTGGTATTTAGTTGTAGCTTCATTATGGCACAATTTTATTTTTGTAAAGAAGACAATTTTCCGTTGTTGCTGTAGCTGTTGCAGTAGAAGCAGCAACAGCAGCCACCTCTCTTTTGTACCGAGAGACAAACTGTCGGCGGCCTTGGTTAAACGCCTCATTTTGTTTCGTTAACATCCATAATCACGCTGGATTCCAATAATTGAAATAACACAAAAATTTCTAAAGTCATGCACATAATTATCATGACTTGTAGATCCGATAATATAAACATACATACATAGATTCACACACATATGTATGCAGGCGCACTTGGATCTTTTAAGTCATTTAATTATACATATTGTTGTCATGCCTTTGTTCGTTCGAACTTTAACAAACAGCAAAATAGAATAAAAGGTTCAGAAGATGGGCTACGCGTGTAGAGGATTTGAAAATAATTCTTAGACATGGAGGAAAAAAGGATGACATGAAACGTGTATGTTTTGTTATTTAATGAATGAGTAATAATATCATAAGAAATATACATACATCGCAATCTCAATGATGTACTATTTTTATAACATCATCACATTATATTTGGGAATATTTTAATAACATCAATCAACGAAAGCGGATTTAATAGTAAAGTGCAAATAAAAAAATTAATATTTGCAAAATTGTTTAAATGTTCCGATATAAGCGTACTTAAAAGCTTCTTAAAAAATTTAAAAAAAATCTGATTTACATAGGAAAATTCCGGGGGAGTTTGTCAGTCTCCTACAGGGGAAGGTACATGGTGCACTTTAGTGCACCATTTACATAAAATCGGACGAAAATATATATGGGAGCCATATCTAAACCTGGACCGATCACATCATTCTA
>NW_026889749.1:0-131623 GCF_032173495.1 Musca vetustissima
GATAAAATATAAAGGGGAGATACATTAACCAGTTTTTTGCACACTTCTTTTAAAAAGTGATTCTAGAGTTCAATATGTTTGAATCAACTGGCAAATTGTCACTGCATTTTTTTAGCAAAGCATTAATCATTTCTTAACTGATATTTTCACCACCCTGCTGTTGTCTTTTTGTACAGGATATTATTACTTTTGAGAATATGTATAGAATCACTTTCTAAGCCGAGTTATTCATGCCCTTCCCTCGTATGGGATCATCTAATAACTCTGAAATTGCAAATATGTTTGCCAATTTTTTCCAGAACAATTATTCAAACTTTCCGTTTAATTTTAATTATAACTATCATATGGATAAGATAAACCAATTTCCACATTTTTTACTTTCGGAGGTTGAGGTATTAAATGCCCTGAAATCACTAAAAACCTCTAATTTTGCTGGTCCAGATGGCGTCCCATCATCTATACTAAAGTCTTGTGCATATGAATTGTACTTACCACTAACAGATTTATTTAACTATTCCTTATCTCTTGGTTATTTTCCTCTTCACTTGAGATCTAGATATATAATCCCATTACACAAAACTGGTAGTCGGTGCAATGTGCAATGAAAATTATAGAGGCATGGTCAAATTGAGTGCGATTCCAAAGTTATTTGAACTTTTGGTTTCTCGAAGAATTTCCCACTTTGTCTCATCTATAGTATCTCCTTTCCAACATGGCTTTTTAAGAGGGAGGTCTACATTGACTAACCTAATGGAGCTTATGTGTCACGCTCACAATGGGTTTATCAATAAACTGCAAACTGATATAATTTATACGGATTTCAGTAAAGCGTTCGATACTGTTGTATACAGTTTATTAATTTATAAGCTTGATATTATGGGTTTCCCGACAATCCTTCTTAATTGGATTTTCTCTTACGTACAAGGTCGTACTCAAAAAGTACATTTAAATTCACATCTCTCAGATGACACAAGTGTTTCATCTGGTGTTCCTCAGGGTAGCCACTTGGGTCCATTACTCTTTGTCCTTTACTTAAATGATCTTCCATCTGTAATCCGATTTTCTAATATTTTAATGTTTGCAGATGATGTAAAACATGTTTGTAGTCTAAATACACTTAACTCCTCATTAAATTTGCAAAATGACCTACACTCATTCGTAAACTGGCGTAGTTCTAATGGTATGTCGCTAAACTTTATGAAGTGCAAAAAATTAACTCTTTCGAGGACCAGGCCCATATTTATTGATTACTTTATAGGTTCTCATAAGCTTGACTCCGTAGACTCGTTTACAGATCTTGGTATAATTTTAGATACCAAATTGCGTTTTCATTTAGATATTGCTTGGTTTTATAAAACGATGGTCTAAGGAATTTAATGATCCGTATATAACTAAACGTCTATTCATTAGCCTTGTTCGACCCACATTGGAATACGGCTGTGTACTTTGGAGCACATTTTATAAAAAATATTCTAATAAAATAGAATCGGTTCAAACCCAGTTTCTTTTATTTGATCTTAGGGGTCTACCTTGGAATCCACTTGAAGCACTTCCACCGTACGTTAACCGTTTGAAACCGATTGATCTTCCAACTCTTGAAAGAAGGCGATTAATGCTTAGAGCAATATTTATAATAAAATTGTTACGTGGACAAATTGACTCAAACTTTTTAAGCGGTGAAATAAAATTTAATATCCCCTCCCGTAGAACACGTAATTATTTACCTCTTAACTTATCCCTAGTTAGACATAATTATGAACTAACTAATCCACTTCGCGCTTTATGTGAAATTTATAATAATTTATATAACAGAGTATCATTTTCTGGCGTGGGAACGTTCGAAAAAAAACATTAGAAGCGGATTAAATACAGATATAGCTCCTATATATATATTTTCGTCCGATATTATGTGCATGGTGCACCAAATTCGCAATGTTTGCCCTATTTAGTCGAAATTTTGGATATAATAAAGAAAAAATATAGAGTAAAGTGTGTTGAGCTTTGTAGAAATCGGCTCGGAAATAGATATAGTTACCGAATACATATTTTCATCTGATTTTATAATTATCCGATTATGACAATATTTAGCACAGCGTATTCACTTGATTCAAGAATAAAATGTGTTTCATTGAAATCGGAGCAGATACCTCCCACATGTGCTCTTGTCCGATTTAAAAGGTAAAAGGTGCCACAATCTACAAAGGTGTGTCCGATTGAGATGTGAAATTTGGTTATCGTATTGAATTAAGTCTAGAAATAAAGTATTTTTAGTTTTGTAGAAATCTGTTCTGATATAGATATAGCTCCCATATATATCTTCGTCCGATTTTATGTAATAGGTGTAACAAACGACCAAAGTTAAATCGATTGAGACGAAATTTTGGATATCGTATTGTATTGAGTCTAGAATAACGTGTGACAGGAAAAAGGTTCAAAATAGATATAACTCCCATATAAATTTTCGTCCCATTTTTTGTAAATAGTGCACCAAATGCCATATGTTGGACTGGTTAAGACAAAATTTTGGATATCGTATTGTATTGAGACTAGAATAGAGTGTGTTAAGTTTCATTGAAATCCAATCATCCAAAATGGCACACCAAACTCCGTTCGATTAAAACGAAATTTAGCCATGCGTACTGATTTGAGCCTAGAATAAGGTGGGTTAAGATAAGATCGAATGGTGGAGAATACATTTTGAAGTTTTGTTGATATCGATTCAGATATATAATTTTGTAAAATTTGGCCAAATGGTACCCCAAATACCCAAAGTTTTTCCCACTGCTATGAAATTTTGAACAGCGTACAATGAAGTGTAAAAATGTTCGCTTCAGACATAGATGTAGCTCTTATATATTTTCCTCCGATTTTATGAAATTGTTTCCTAAATATATACCATTTGTTCAATTCAGATAAAATCTTTGAGGCTTTGTTGCAGCTATCATACATAGTTTTGCTCGATTTCATAAAAATGGAACACCATTGACCCCAAGTCTGTCCAATTTACATAAAATTTTGCATAGATTTCAAAATGACATGTTTATGGGTTGATTTAATTTGGTTCATATATCTATTTTTATTAACTATTTAATCCGATTCCATGACCGTGGTCATGAAAATATGCAATGTTTGTTCTATGGGAAGAATATTGTATGTTTGAGCACCTCTGTATATATCCAAAGGTGTAGAGGGTATCATATAGTCGGCCCCTTCCGACTATTGAACTTTCCTTACTGGTTTTGGTTTTGGAAATTTGCTACTCAATATGAACTAAAAATCTACAAATATTTGGAGATAAAGTTACATGGTGGGAAGAATGCCAAAATCTTCGATTTACAAATATTTAAAGGGCTATGTCAACATTTGGTCCCACGTCTATGGTCTATAAACCATTTTTTACCCACCAAAAACCAGAAATGTCAAATTATTGCCACTTCTACCATTTGGAAAGATCTATACCTATAATGAAACTGGACCTATATAAGGGGTCTAAGACAATACATTATTTTTTACGAACAAGACGCAAAAAACGTCTACGACTATCAAATTAGAATAGCGATATCTTCATTGGTAGCTACTGTATGTATTTTTGGGATTACATCTCTGCAGTAAAATTGAGTGAAGAATTTTTTGCAGAACATTTCGTCCTTCTAACCGGATTCCTTGTGTGTCTTTTACGTCCTAAGTTTATTGAATAGGACTCCAATTATCTCACGATGAGATTTTTCATCCTCGCAATATTCTACAAAAATGTTGCTTAGAAGGTTTTAGGTAAGAGTAGAACAGGATTTCTAAATTTTTCAACCGGATATTCAAACAATAAAATCGATTATAACCCGGTTCAATAAATTCGATTCAATTTCTAGATTTCTAATGACATGACATATAGTGTTGGCAATTTTTGAGCAACTAAAATGTTGGGAGATCTAGTATGAGGAGAAAAAAGAACGGGTTTTGTAAATTTTTAACTGGATATTCAGATAACAAAACCGGTTTCAATAACTTACAGGGTTGCCCATATTCGACGGACCCATCTGGCGACGCCATAACTTTTGACATAGATGTCACATCGCTTAATGGCATACCGCGTTTGAAGCGTCAGTCCAAACAGATTTTTACCATGAACCAATACACGCCACGCGAGCGCTCTGAAATAGTTAAATTTTACATTACAAGTCAATTGTGAAAACTCAACGTGCTTTTAAAACTTTAAAAAAATGTGAGAAGGGAGCCTTCTAAGAACACCATTAAGCGTTTATACGAAAATTTTCGACTGGTAAGGCTCTTTCTAATCCGAAGAGGCCATATAAAAGTCGACCAAGGCGATCGATCATATTGAATGGGACCGTAAATAAGCAAAATTTCCGTTTTTACGCCACTGAAAATCCTCAGGAGATTCAAGAAGTGCATCTTCATGACGAAAAAGTCACAGTTTGTTCGACGTTAGTGCGAAAACAGTCATTGGGCCGTTTTTCTTCCAAAATGAAAATGGCCATGCTGTTACCATCAATCAGGAGCGTTATCGCGACATAATGCCCAATTTTGTGATGCCAATTATTCGTCGAAAGCGTATGAGGCAGTTCTGGTTTCAACAAGTCGGCGCTTCACCGCACACAAGTCGCATAACAATCGACAATTTTCTGAAGAATTTGTTTCCGGGCCGTTTGATGTCGAAAAGTGGTGATTTGGACTGGCCACCGCGTTTGCCCGATTTGACGCCGCCTGACTTCTTCTTGTGGGGATATTTGAAGTCAAAGGTTTACGTTAACAAGCCAAGGACCGTAAAAGAGTGGCAGCCGATTTTCAGTGCGTGTGTGTGTTTAAACGTTTGACCCACATTTTCTATACAGACGGGCTGTAATTTCGCATATCGGATCCACTTCACAAAGTACTCAATAACTTTCCACGATAACTTTCGAAGGGATTTCTTCCGAACATAGATTGGATTCGAAGATAAGAAATACATGTCCTTCTAGTAACAAATCGTAACAATTTTGCTTAAAATTATTTTTTTAATGTTTGAAGATGGGATATGGGTCCACTACGTTTTGTACCAATCACACAAAGGGCAACATTTGAAAAGTTATTAATCTCGTATATGTATATGTATACGTTTAAATATTGTCGTAAATTATACGCTACAAAGTCAATGAATGTTTAGCAAAATATATTTCGTTTGAATAAAAAGTTCTTGCTTTAAATTAGGAATGTAATTATGTTATTAACAACTTACAATACAATAACAATAATATTTGTTTTTTTTTTAACAATTCCAAAAAATACCTGTTTATCCTAAGTTTTTAAAAGATCTTGTCAAACGATTTTATAAAAAAACATACCTTTTTGAAAAATGCTACGTTATTTTTTACTCATATGTGAAGTGTTTCCAGCCACTCTTACACATTTTTTTTTTAAATTCCTATACGATAACTGAATATTTTAACGCATTGGTATATACATCAATTCTATTTCCTCACACATAACATCTGTATATTTTAATTCCAACAATGGCCACAAATATAAATAATTTCTATAACAGTAACCTACATCCATCAACATTCTTATATCTCATCCCTAGTTTCTATCAGAGCCCTTCTCTTTGTTGAAAACGTCATTGTTATTTTAACATATCCTTTATGCTTGTACATGGTTTTCTTACATATTGTTGTTGTTTTTGTTTCATATATTTACAGACGGATTTGCCACCCTTTATCATACGTATGCGTATGTGGGACAGCTATGGCACATATGTGCCGATCAACAAACAAACAAGTGTTACAACAGGTCAGCCACCTCCGCCGCCGCCTGTTGCTTCATCGGCAGATGGTGGTAAACCGACATTGTTGGATCCGGCCACTTACGGCAACAGTTACTATTACAGTCCACAAAATCCCAAGCTGGGAAAAAATGTACGTGTCAACATTGATAATGCCTGGAATCCGGTGGATACCTACATCTATGGACCGACACAGTCGAGTGTCTTTAATCAAGAGAATAAATACAGTGGTTATCAGCAGCAAGGCGGCGGCGGTGGTAGTGGCGGCAAGCAATCTGGTGGTAATGGCATAAATGCGGTAAAGGAAAGCTTAAATTATATTTCAAGCAGCAAGAGTGGCAAAGATTCCGGTCAAAGTAGTGGCGGTGGTGGTGGCGTTGGTAATGCCATGGCCCTGATGAGCACCAAGGGAAAACGGCGTTTAATGTTGGAAATTTACGATTATTGGACACCTAAACTATGCGATCATACGGCAATTAGCAGTACAGGCAATACATTGGGTCTTAATCGTCTGCGTCCGTGTAGTCCTTTGGAAAGTTATGTTAGCACCGGCAGAGATTTGGTAAGTTAAATAAAAATATGTGTAAATATACACAACATAAACATATTTATTAAAAGTCAGCAAGGTAAAGGGGACTAAAGCTCTTTGAGGTTAATCTTTATAAATACAAAAAAAGAACAGGCACACGTTGTGATGGCATACCATACTGAAAAATATATGAAGTTGCATAAATTGCCCAAGAAGAAAAAACTGCAAAAACTCCATAACTAATTGATATACAGGTTTGAATAAAAACACAAAAAAAAATGGATCTTTGTCAGTGACATACTAGCTTGACATGTCAATCAACGTTGGTCGTAAATTCCAACTGATTGATAACGTTATTCTGGTCCATTGGAAAGTTTTGTCTTTCAATGAAGATAAATGAAATAGTGTGCCAGTTTTTTGATAGATAATGGATTTTTGTACAGGTTTAAAGATGTTGCAGTTTCTTTTTTTACTTAAACCAGATAACTTCAGGGATTTTTTCTTGGAAATCTTCAATTTAATTTTATAACTTAAATACGTTCTTAATAGATAAATATTTTTGAGTAAGATTCAGTTAAAGAACGGAGCTAGGAGGATAAAGAACAAGGTACGACAATAATATAAAACAAGTAAGGAAAGATAAAAAGTCGGACAGGACCGACTATATAATACCCTTCACCATTTTTGGTAGATACAAGAGATGATAATTTGTACAATATCCTGTAGACATGGCATCATTGGAAGACCATTGAGATGAAATCGGGTGAATAAAAAATCATACATATACCAATCTATATATGAAATATATGAAAAAATGCATGCATATTTGGATTTTTTCGTTTACGATTTGTAAGAAATCGAGGGAACTATATGTGAATCTTAACCAATTTCAACAAAACATCAGGCACCAAGCTGGAATTTATTCAGCACGCTGTGCAAAATTTTGTCCCAATCGGACAAATATTGAGATTTTGGTGCACAATTTAAATAAAATCGGACAAAACTATATACGGAAGCTATATTTAAATCTAAACTGATTTCAACAAAACATCATAGACATCAAACTGGACTTAATTCGAGATGCTGTGCTAAATTTTGTCTCACCACCATTGGAGTTTGGTGCACCATTTAGATAAAATCGAACGAGACTACATATGGGAGCTAAACGCTTGGTTCCAAGTCCGGACTGCATGGCAAATGCATTAAAACTTTCCAACCAAGCTGCCGAAGTTTCTGAAGAGTCACTGTAGATGTGTGTGACCTAGCCTTACCTGGCCTTATCGTATGTGATCAATTTCTCATCTCCAGTCACCATCCGTTTAAGATATGTTTCTATTTCATTCCGTATGGCCATGGCTTCGCTGATGGAAATACCATCCATCCTATTTGTTTCTGTTAATTGGTGTGGTACTCAAACATTGAGTTTGCTTTTGAATCTAGCTTTGTGTAAATGGTTTAAAACTGTTTTATGGTCGATGTTACGACTGCTAACATCCTAGTTTGTTTCTGTTAATTGGTGTGGCACGCAAACATTTAGCCTGTTTTTGAATCCAGCTTCATGTAAAATTTTCCCCAACCTAATATATGGTTGTGCTAAATTCCGACCTACACTTTGTTCACAAGAATACATGGACAGACGGATATGCATAGATCAACTCAGAAAATGATTCTAAGCTTATTTCAAAAGGAACCATGTATCTATGTCGTTTCCTATTGCCTGGTACAAACACATGTACAATGACATAATACCCTATATCCCGCTGTGGTGAAGGATATAAAAATACCTCCACCCTAGGCAGTAATTCCGTAGATTTCTGCAAACAATAGCCTAAGGTTTTATATCAGTTGGCAATATCGATTGACACATTTTTACCTTTTTATACCCTTCACCACACTGTGGTACAGGGTATTGTGTCTTTGTGCGTATGTTTTTAACAGGCAAAAGGAAACTAGATAGGCACATGGTTTCTTTTGAGAATATGCATATAATCCCCTTTTTTGTCGATTTATGCATGTCCGTCCGTCTGTAGATGTTAAATTGTAAAGAAAGTACAGATCGCATTTATGATCCGATTTGGATGAAATTTGACACAAGTCACTTATTTGGCCCAAGGACGAACCCTATTGAAATTTGGAGAAATCGGTTCAGATTCAGATATAGCTCCCATATATATATTTTCGACCGATTTAATGTAAATGGTGTACCAAAATCCCTATATACCTTTCGATTTGCACAAAATTTGGCACAGCGTAATGAATTAGTTATAGAATGATGTGTGGATCCATTTTCATGTTAATGGTCCTTCAAAAAATGCGACGTTTGTTAGGATTCAACTGTTAAATATACCCGAAGTGGTAAAGGGTATCATATATGAATTGTAGATTATGAAATGATGCACAAAAACTCGAGGTAGAAGGAGCATATGTTTTACAAATTTTTTTTTGACTGCAGAAAAGTCGTCTCCAAAATATCCTGCAATAGCCGCGGATGTATATATCTAGTGCCAATAATTTTACATAAATATTTTAACAGCCACAATTAACCATATCAATGGGTTCATTTACAATATTTTGTAAACAGTTCATAATAACAATATTTTTTTCAATTAATATTAAATATTCTTTCCGGCTTCATTAAAAATGTCATTAATATTCCACATATCGTACGTTCAGTCATTGATTACTGAATTTATTTCTATTTATATTAATCATACGTACCTTTTGTCCGTTTTTGTTTAATTTCAATGAGTTGTTGTTGCTGATGTTGTGGTTGTCACTTTTGTAGTCAACTGCAAATCCCCCACAACAGATTTCAATAGTTTTTCGATGACTTTGCCGTAAAAACCAATCATTTACATAAACTATTCATAAATCAACCAAAATCCATTAATTCCCAGAATATTGTTGCGGCAGGCAGTAACGCAGGATCGTTTTTTCCCCCGCAATTTACATACGATATGATTTAATATGATTTTTGCGGTACCCAGATTTTTGGAGCTCATAAAAAATTTACAATAATGGTTAACATTACCGTGACGTGGTATTTTGTTTTCCCACTCTCTCTCTACCCATTAGTAACTTTTTGTGATATAAAGTTAACAGCATTGATTTCTGTAATTTCCCATGATGGTTCGCTGTGTATGTATGCGTATGGCGATAACAAATTAAACCACAATAAAATATAAATATATATGTTTTTATTTTATTGCATTAAACATTAACGGTATTGCCGTCATTGTTGTTTTGCGGAAAAAGGTCTCCGCTGTATTACTTACTTAATATATAAATTTTTCATTAGATCCAAATATCAGTATTGGACAAAAATATGTCCTGCCAAAGTTTTTACCACCAATTGGACATTGTCGGTATCCGCAAAATTTTTGTTGAGGTTTATTTTCCCAATTTATTTTTGTTGGTGTTCCTTTTGTTCCATTTGAAATATTCCAATATATACATATAGAAATATGAAAGCAACATAGACGCCAATGTCTGACCATTATGATGATGGTCATGACTATGTCCTGGGTTGGTGGTACATGTGCCACCATCATCATCATCAAATAAGTGGAATGACTACAAAAGAGAAATATTGTAAAATTAAGCCATAAAATTTTAATAGAATTTTTTGTGGTTCACAACACAATTTGAGGTTTTCATTGCATACATACAAACATACATACTCGTACAATCATACATACATGCATATATAGATGAGGCTTTAGATTGGATTTTATGTATGCAGGCAGGCAGTCACAGCATACTTAGATGATGATGCTGCTCCTACTGCTGATTGTGCTGTGTTGTGGGAGAAACAACAACGCAACACTCCATATAAATGCCATCAAATTTTTGACCATGTTGCAATGCTGTGGATGGTCATTTTGGTGTTTTGCAAACATTGATGCTGTTGATGACTATGACGTTGATGGCCAACACCAACACCACTACCACATCACTCAATTGTTTCGACTAATGGTGCATCAGCCTGTCAGCTAGCTGGCAAGGCATCCACGGTATTGGTAGACATCGCTTGAAAAATAATGTGTAATTATGTGAGAGTGGTGACAGAATAACGTATAGGTCATGGAAGTGACAGTCCTGCGTGGTATACACCTTTGAGGAAAATATCAGTTAGGGTGACATTATCTCCTGATATCACTTCTATGTTTTGAAAAAAGTATGAAGTAATTTGAGAAAATATTAAATTAGTAAATGAAGGATTCGGAAAACCCATTTTCTTTACTCATCCCACTTTCTTCATTTATACTACGATAGGTTCACAAATATGCATTATGGAGATGACTGTCTTACACCATAAGTGCCTCTGGACCAAATAAATTTCAGATAACTTGGAGTCGATTTCCACATCGTAATATTTCAATTTCGAATATGAAGAATATCGGATCATTATTTTTAAAGCCCAAGTTTAAATCAATTTCGAATATGGAGAATATCGGATTATTATTTTTGATGTCCCACTCAGAAAATTGTCAACATTTTAAAGAAGAATAAACGTTATTTATTATACCTCAATAAAGTTCGAAGATACAGCCTATCAGTTCAGTATTCCTGGTATATGCTCACAATGTGTAAAATTTTGAAAACAAATAAATTTCATATACAACGAATGGAATAGCCGAATGGATCCAAAGAATTATATTTACTAAACCTATATCAATTCCTCAAATGCAGCTTATCGGTCAATTTCTTCTGATACCTCCCCCCTAAATGACAACTGTGAAAACTTGATCTAGTTTTTTAGAAATCGGATCAAATTCCTTTAGAAGTGAAAAGAACCAAGCCCACACTATTGTTATTTGGTGTCCCTCACTCAGACCTAAGGAAATGTTCGACATGAAATAACTTTTTTTTCCCCTTCAATGGTACTTTCCACACTACATTCACTTGTCGATGACGAAAACTAGCAATCTGAGGGCTCTGAGATTGAAGATGAAATCAACGATTTCGGCACTTTCAAAAAACCATTCGAGCGCACCAAAATTTGTCTGATAAATATAATACACGTTTGTATATTGTCTGCAGTGTGGTCAACTTTATAGATACTATAGACTATGTTTGCGATATTTAGGTATAGCTATTATAAAACAGCACTTCTGGATTTTCAGTATTTTGACACGTTTTCACTCAAGTTTAAATATATAACCGGCCTATATATTTTTTAACAATTTTCTATGTTTATAACCTTTACCACACTATACTACAGGCAAAAGGAAACGAGATAGACCCATAGTTCGTTTTGAGAATATGCATAGAATAACTTTCTGAGTCGATTTATGCATGTACGTCTGTCCATGTTAAATTTTAAACAAAGTACAGGTCGCATTTATTATCCGAATTGGATGAAAATTGGTACAGTTCACTTCTTTTGCCCATCAGCGAACCCTATGCAAGTTGGTGAAAATCGATTCATTTTTAGAAATAGCTCCTATATTAAGTAAATGGTCCGCCAAAGAACCAAAATTTGGCCGATTGGAACAAAATTTTACAGAACGTAATGTATATTCTAATGCGGGTCGAGTAGTATTCTATTCTAATGCGTGTCGAGTTTTTTAGAAATCGGTTCAGTTTTAGATATATCTCCCATAGATATTTTCGTCCGATTGTAAGTAAATGAATTAGATATCTAAGTAAATGGTGCACCAAACTCCTAAGGTTTATCCGACTGTGACAGAATTCCACACAGCATACTGAGTTAAGTTCAGGTTGATGTGTGCGAAGTTTTGTGAAAATTGGTTAAGATTCAGATATAGCTCAAATATATATTTTGAGTTATACCCCGAGGTTGGTGCGATTGAAAACATTTTTTGCGCATCGTACTAAGTTAGGCCCAAATAGACGTTTGCGAAGTTTTGTTGAAATCTATTCTGATTTAGATATGGCTGCCATATATAACTTTGTCCGATTTTATGTAAATATTTGTTGCATTGAAACACAATTTTGCACAGCATACTGAATTAAGTCCTGTTTGATGTCTATGGAGTTTTGTCGAATTCGGATCCATAGCTTCCATATATAATTTTGCTCGAACTTTTCTTACTGGTTTTGAGTCGTTTTGTGCATGTTCGTCCGTCTATTGATGTAACATTGTAAACAATGTATAGGTGACACTTACATTCCATGAACAAACACTATTGACACCGATGAAAATCAGTTCCGATTTTGATGTAGCTCCCATATATGACTGGTTAATTTCTATGGGATAAAAGACCATGTTTATGATCCGAAGTCCATGAAATTTAAGATGAAAGTTGATCTGGACAACGAACAAACAAGACATTCTAAATTATTATTATTATTATTATTAGAGGCACAAAATGCAATTATCACTGAAAATTTAAATCCAGTGGCATTTGGGTAGGGAACCATATGGCCCCATCCGACTGCTCCACTTACTTGTTCTAATTTGGGTAAACAAGTAAAAAACTGTCAGTTGGTATTTCCGACAAATATATACCCTCAACCTTTGGTTTGCGGAGGTCTAAGGAATTACTCTCTAGGTGGATCATTTTGTACTCATTATTAAATTGTGACTGTTTGTGGGGGAGATACATCAGATGAGGATAGCCGATAATTTGTCCTAAATTTACCTTGTTCAAATCGGACATTCCATTCGCATCCCACTTTAAAAATATTACGATGGACAAAGTTTGCATAAAACCAGTAAGGAAAGTAGTAAAGTCGGACGGGGCCGACTATATGATACCCTTCACCACTATGAGTATATTAAACAGGAGCTATATCTAAATCTGGACCGATTTTCTCGAAACTTGGCAGACATCACTCTAGGCTTAATTCAGTACGTTATGCTAAATTTCGTGCAAATCAAAAGATATATAGGGACTTTAGGGCACCATTTACATGAAATCGGACGAAACTATATACAAGAGCTATTTCTAAATCTGGACCGATTTTCTCGAAACTTTGCAGACAACATTCTAGACCTAAGTGATTAGGCTGTACCACAATTTCGTGCAAATCGAAAGATATATAGAGACTTTGGTGCACCATTTACATGAAATCGGACGAAACTATATATGGGAGCTATATCTAAATCTGGACCGATTTTCTCGAAAGTTGGCAGACAGCATTCTAGGCTCAATTCAGTACGTTATACCAAATTTCGTGCAAATCGAACGATATATAGGGACTTTGGGGCACCATTTACATGAAATCGGACGAAACTATATATGGGAGCTATATCTAAATCTGGACCGATTTCCTCGAAACTTGGCAGACATCATTCTAGACCTATGTGATTAGGCTGTACCAAATTTCGTGCAAATCGAAAGATATATAAGGACTTTGGGGCACCATTTACATGAAATCGGACGAAACTATATATGGGAGCTATATCTAAATCTGGACCGATTTTTATGAAACTTGGCAGACATCATTCTAGACCTAAATGATTAGGCTGTACCAAATTTCGTGAAATCGAAAGATATATAGGGACCGTTTACATTAAATCGGTTAAATATATATATGGGAGCTATATCTAAATCTGAACCGATTTTTCCCAATTTCAATAGGGTTCGTCCTTGGGCCGAATATGTGACCTATGCCAAATTTCATCCAATTCGGATCATAAATGCGACCTGTACTTTGTTTACAATTTAACATGGACAGACAGACGGACAGACGGAGAGACGGACGGACATGCATAAATCGACTTAGAAAGTGATTCTATGTATATTCTCAAAAGGAACCATGGGTCTATCTCGATTATTTTTGCCTGTTACAAACATATGCACAAAGACATAATACCCTGTAATTCACCACAGTGTGGTGAAGGGTATAAATAGATATTCCGTTCGCTTCAATTTTCAAAATATGGTTTGATATTCCCCATTTCTGAATTTTATTTAATTGGAAAAAACATTACGATTTCCAAAGTTTGGATGAAATCGGAAGATCTTTTTGTCCTTATTATACCCTTCACCACACTGTGGTACAGGGTATTATGTCTTTGTGCATATGTTTGTAACAGGCCTAAGCAAACGTGATAGACACATGGTTCCTTTTGAGAATATGCATAGAATCACTTTCTGAGTCGATTTACGCATGTCCGTCTGTCCGTCCGTCTGTCCATGTTAAATTGTAAACAAAGTACAGGTCGCATTTATGATTCGAATTGATATGAAATTTGGCACAGCTCATTCATTTGGCCCAAAATCGGTTCAGATTTAGATATAGCTTCCATATATATTTCCGTCCGATTTAAGGTAAATGGTGCACCAAAGTCCCTAAGTGTCTTTCGATTTGCACGAAATTTGGCACAGCGAACTGAAATCAGTCTAGATAATGATGTGCTTAGTTTCGTGAAAATCTGGTCAGATTTAGATATAGCTCCCATATATATATTTTCGTCCGATTTACATAAATGGCACGAAATGCAGTACTGAAAAGTCCTAATGTTTGTCCGATTAAACATAAATGGTGCACAAATCAATTTTTGTCTGATTAACACGATTTTACGTATCAATGACAGCCATTGCTTCCATATTTATTTCGAACGGGTGTCTGATTGAAATTAATTTTTTTTTTTTTTTTTGCTATAAATCGTTTTCTATAAATTTGTCCATTGGTACGCAGACGACTCTAAATCTGCCCGAATGAAATTAAATTTATCATAGGTTGCAGAAAGACCATACTCATGTTCCTTCGAGGGAACATTGACATACAATTGTAAGGATATATGTGTACTATATACCCATAGTGGTGAAGGGTATCATATAGTCGGCCCCGTCCGACTTTTTACTTTCCTTACTGCTTTTCTTCATGAAGATGTTGGAAAAGTAAAAAAAAAATATTTTAAAAAATTTTTCTTTTTAATATATTTGTATTAAGAATTTGTACTAATACACACTCAGCCTTATGGCTTATACACTTTGCTACGTCAAAATTGACCTCATAAAATTTAAGATAAAGATGTTGGGTATAATTTTTCAAATCTTGACTTTGTGGGCCTCACTTTCTGATTTTAGGCATTTTTTAGGGGAAATTTTGGGCGGAAAAACACATCACAGTTTACAAGTACATAGTGTTTTCGGAATTAACACAAATTGACATATACTTTTGCATAGATGACAGAGTGACATTAGAATGGATTGATAGATGTCTGTGTATAGTTTAATATCAATGGTCCCCCAAAGATGCTATATCTGTTCTATCAACAGGTTAGTGTGGGCATTCATCCAAGTTCATTCGAGAGGCTCATTCTATCTTGAGTCCCTAATCCTCATTCTATTCTATCCTCATTCTATCTTGAGTCCTTTCGCGTCATTTTGTCCTTATTTTCTTGAAACGCAGATTTTTGGACATGCAAATTATCGAACTTTTCCACTAAAAAAAACATTTTAATAAATTCATGATTGTGTCTCTCAAGATCCTTGCAAAATTAACTTTTCGTAAAAATCCCTCTATAAACACCTTTTTCTAAATGTATATTCCTGAATTTAAATCCCAATGCAATCATCAATTTACTGTTGATGTTCTCTTTACATTGCACTCTGTGTAAATAATATAAGCATCATTTTATAATAAAATATTTACAAAATAAACAAACTATCCAGCTTATAAGGAACATCAGCAGCCAGCCAAATAGCCAGCTACCGTCAGCTACGCTGATTGTATAATTTAACGAATGGTCTCTTCTATGCCATTTCGACGTACAATTTCTTATGTCTACAAAACATTTCAATTTCTTGGCTCGTTATCCTTCAAGTTAGCATCAGCAAGTCCTGCTGCCTTTGCTACTGGTGATACACACCGTTGTCGTTGTCATTCCCACAACAAATGCAACGCAACGCTATGGTGGTGGTGGTAATAACGAGTAGTAAATATGCAAATACTCATTTCAAAATAAAATATATACAAGATCAACAACACCATCCAAGCAAGCCAAAGAGGGAATGGACCAGGAATAACAGCAAAGAAACCTCTTGTCGTAGTATTTATTTTTGCTTCATGGGTTTTTTCTTCTTTTCTTTGCTAACACAAAAAATTAAAGAGGTTGGCAAGCTGAATTTTTCTAACCAGGACACATACAGAGAGAGAGTTCGAAACATAAAACCTCACACACATACACACGCTCATACATAATCATGATGTGGTCGTCACCGTATTGCTAGCTAGTTGGTTGTCATTGTCGCACGTCTAACGCAAGTAGCCAAGTGTGCCAAGAGCTTTTTGGATTTGACTAGGTAGTTAGGTAGGTATGTAGGTAGGTATTTGCCAAAGAACAGCAAACCAACAACCAGCCAGCGAGGCAACCAACCAACCTACCCACCAACCAAAAAGCCACTGTTTGTTCCATCGACACTGCATAAAGCTCAAGAGTCACACTGAAAATTCTAATTAAATTACACGAAGGAGTCTGCAGACGGCAACAATGACAAGCTAGAAACGATAGACTTGGATATTTGTTGTTTGGCACCATAACCAAAAAAAACGGAGGGGGAACAGTTACCGTGGAGCAATAGAAGGACATATTAACTTTAAATTGTGTATAGTAAATACATGTGGGATAAAATCGATTGCAGGCAGAATGAAGTCAATTATCTGCTAGTAGATAATTCATCCTCTGGGAAATGCCAACTTCGGTTTTTAAATGAGCCTAAGACCAACAAATGAAGTCCATGTCCAAACATTACAGCAAATAAATATTATTCCCATCAAAACCAAAGGCTATTTCATATATGAAAATACCCAACATGGACAAAATACCCAATGTGGGGACTATGCAAAGCTATGGATCTCGATAAGTTGTGTCTCTATCTCTAATGTTGCACTTCTAGAGTGATTTGAATATAACACCTTATATAAGTTCGGTTCCATCATACCGAAGTGGCAAAAATTTTAATTTTTTAGGGATCTTTCTTGTTAAAAATCATATTTTTATCCCACTGTTGTCCCCACACTTATTACACATTGCAATCTAAAGAGCTTCATTTTGTACTCCTTTAAGTTTTCTGCCAACCATGAAAAATAAGAAAATAAAAACAAAAAAGGAGAGTGGAAACTCTAAATATAAAGAAGATTGAAATGCAAATAATGTTGTTTAAAAAGTGTACACAGCGACAACGTAAAATGTGGCATAGAACTTCAGTTAACGGGCGCTACAAATACACGAAATGGTTGGCTTTGGTTTGGGTGTTTGCTTGCCTGGCCCTCCACCAAAAGTGACAAACTATAGAGTTAGAAAAACATAAATATAAATTTCGTATTGCTGGCAACGAACACATCACAAAACTTTAGTTTTCAAGCAAAAGATTATAGTTAAGTTATAAATCAGTTGTATGCCAATAGAGATGTCGTCGGTGGTAAAAAATTGTGGTGGGAGGGAATTAAAATGTAGTGGGATATACTGTAGTGAATTTATTCGCAGGATGAAATGACTCAATTTAATCATGGGTTATATTTGTACATATATATTATAGGGAGTGATATATTCAAAATGTAAATAGAAGAAGACACATATGCCACCAATACTCCGGCCAGACAAAAGAAAACATTCTTATAACCAGATTAAATAGGTTGGACGTAACGTGGTCCGGTGGTTTAAAATATGATAAACTCAAAATCTACCTAGGAATATGTTTCTACCTAATTCGTTATGGTATGGTAGTAAAACTTCATACTAAAAATTCTCAATACTGGTCCACGTTTTAGGAAAGCTCACACCCCTAAGATCGGTATTTTGGGGAGCTTTCTCACCCAATTCGGGAACAATTTTATATTTTGGATTCTCATTGAGTAGATAAATCCTTGGGGCTTTTGGACACGGTTTTTACGAATTGGCACTAATTTAATTTTTAAGGTTCTGTATTTATGATCAGTATTTATTCACTTTTTAGGAAAATTCCCCATATTACCAAAAATTATCAGGATTTGCCCAAGTTTCAGGGGTTGCCCTCATATAATTATACACCCATTATTCGGTATTTTGGCGGATTTATGCATCCCAAAAATTTTCAATGTGAGTTTACGGTTTAGTATAGCTAAAATAGAACTTCTCCATCCCATTCGCAGTGTTTTGAATACTTTAGGCGCATTTTCAAACCGATGGGCTGTAATTTGTATAATGGGCTGACTTATATACAAATTTGTGGTATAGGTCCAAGTTGTGATATAACCTCACATAACAGTTCCAATACTTTTTGCTGATAACCATATGATCAATAACCGGTTACATTTGTAAACTTTTGAATTAAAAATGCTAAATTACCTACGTAGATCAAAAACGTGGCAAATTTTTACTTATTAAAATTTATCACCGTAATTCATTAAAATTTGGTCAGATTTTTTTATTTTAAAAATAAAAAATAAATAAATAATATTTATTTATTTATCTTTTTTTTGTAGATTGATCTATACGTATCTAAATCCATGCTTAAATGGAATTGATCTACGTATACATTTTGGTTCTTGGTGTTTTGGTTTTATACCGAATTTAACATATCGAATAATTTGAGATATCGAATTCCCGGCGAAGAAAAAATAAAACAAGTAACAACGATGTTAAGGCGGCTTCCACCCTCCACCATGAGGATGACAATCAAAATATGTATATCTAAATATCTAAAATTATGGGGGCTCCCGAAGGAAAACTCATGTTATTATAGGACCTTGAACATAGCGAAAAATATGTGAAAAAAGATGATTGAAATTCTCAAAATATCTAATAGTGGGGCTACTGTTATATGTGGCTATAATAAAACGGATATCAATGATAGTAAGATTTGACAGCCAATGGAAAACAAAAACCAAATTACACCTGAAAAAGGTGTACAAAATCCCAATATTGGGGGGTACCATATTATGGGGGCTACCCTTAAACGTGGGTCAATTTTAAAATTTCTTATTAAGGAAATGGTCTATACAATGAGAACTCAAAATACCAAATTAAAGACAATTCGAAAAAAAACGTGTCCAAAAATCCCCATAATACCAAATACTGGGAGCACGCTGAAATTTGGGTCAATATTAATAATTGGTACATAGGTGTGCTATACGAGAACCCAAAGTACCAAACTACAGCCAATTCGTTTGGAAGAACTGCCCAAAATACCGAGTATTGGGGAGTACCGTTATATGGGGGCTACCCTGCAACTTGGATCAAAATTAATCATGTTTGGTACAGATGTATTATTCAATGAGAAGCAAAAATACCAAATATCAGTCAATTCTATTGCAAAACGTATCCATAGTCCTCAAAATACTGAATATTTGTGGTACCGTTGAATGGGGGTTACACCAAAACGTGAACCGATATATCCAATACGAAACATTTGCAATAACCAACATCCTAAGAGCACTAGCAATGCCTATGCAAAATCTATCTTACCCCTAACGCGATTTCAACAGACGGACAGACAGAAAAACGGACATAGAATTATAGCCTGATAAAGAATATATGTACTTTTTGGGATCTCCGGAGTTGCAAACCGAATTAGTTATAATTTGATTTTTTAAGTAACTACAGTACCAAAAAACATTAATGCCAGTTTACAATTTGATATAGCTCCCATAGAATACTATCACATACCACATATTCGTATTTTAAATACTTAATCCGCATTTTTTCACCGATGCGGCTGTAACTTGTTATAAAGGCTTATATATCAATTTGTGCGGTGTATATAGGTCCATGTTTTTATATAACCGCAAATAAGAGTTCCGCTTCCTTTTCCTTATTAACCTTACGATCAATGACCGGGTCGATTTGTACCTTTTTTATTAAAATACTTTTTCTTATTAAATATGTTAATGAAGCTATCGACGACATAAGGCAGTCACTATTCGATTTGGTTTTGTAAATTTTTAATTAACGGAATACTGTAGGTAGCCCCCAAAGTATGTAACGCCATGAAATATTGGTCCTAGATCCACCAATCGTAATACTTACCAAATCAACCTAGCTATGGGGGTCCTTTTGTCTGTTCATTAGCTGGCTTAAGTATGGCTGTTTTGATGGTGATCATCGGTCAATATTTAGCGGGTCAAATCACCAAGACCAAAATTTTTGTGTCAAAAATTACAAAACAAAAATCCTATAATGGTGTATATGTTCACTCCGGGATGACGTGTATGTAAGTGTATTTCTTTCTAAAATATATCAACGATTGGTACTATTATTTAGTAGGTTTGTCAAAAAATGGTTCTCATTTAAAGGTACATTGTTAAGTTTATCTAACTATACTCCCCATATTTATCTTAAACATCCTAATTTGAATTACCCCCAAAAAGTTTCGTATTAAGACCTTACAACCCGAACCGCGGTGGTGGCTTGTTGAACGACAAGGAACTACAATAATTTTTGTTCCCAGAGAGAGTCAACGGTTTCATTTCTTCGTTTGTTACTCCTCCTTGCCATTAACATTAAAAAAATGTCGCGAATATCATTCATGGTTGCCAACAAGGACATGATACACCTCTCTCACTTACTTCAACTGCCAACAGAATTTCTTGGTTTATTTGTGTTAGCGAGAATTTTTTTCTGGTTATTTACTTTACTAACGAAAATTTTGATTTGGTTTTTTTTTTTTCTTCAAAAAAACATTTTTTTATTTTATTTTTTGGCAGTGGAAGAGGTAAAATGTCGCATGTTTATGCAATTCCCCGAACTCGTTATATTGCTTTGGGCCGTGAATCAAGTCAAGTGTTTAAATTTGATTTACGTGTTTAAATTAAGCGCGTAGTGGCGATGGTGGTGGTGCTGGTGAATGTTGGTTGGTGGCTTTTGGAGATGGATGTAATGGTGCGATGTAGAGTTGCCACTTACAACTGAATACATATTATAGGTATTTTGAAGTTTAAGGCACATATTATTTTTGAGGGAGTCAAAATATTCGTCGAAGTCTCGCCTGGCCCAAAATAAAATTCCATACCATGAAATTTTTGCACAGTGGTCCCGCTCTTTTTAGCTATGTGCACCATTTTACAACAGAAGAAGATATAATTTCGTATTTCACTAAATTTAAGCCTATTTATACCCTTCACCACACTGTGGTACAGGGTATTATGCCTTTGTGCATATGTTTGTAACAGGCAAAAGAAAACGATATAGACCCATGCTTCCTTTTGAGAATATGCATAGAATCACTTTCTGAGTCGATTTACGCATGTCCGTCCGTCTGCCCGTCTATCCGTCTGTCCATGTATTTTTGTGAACAAAGCACTGGTCGCATTTATGATCCGATTTGGATGAAATTTGTCGTAGGCAACTTATTTGGTCCAATGACGAACCCTATTGAAATTGGGAAAAATCTGTTCAGATTCAGATTTAGCTTCCATACTTCATTTCATATTTTCGTCCGATTTAGTGTAAATGGTGCACCAAAGTCCCTACATATCTCGATATCACATTTGGCACAGCGTAATGAAATTTAGCACAGCGTAGTTTCCTGAAAATGAATTTAGATATGGCTCCCATATATATTTTCGTCCGATTTAATGATGTGTGTTAAATTTAGCACAGCGTAATGAATTATGTCTAGAATGATGTGTGTTCAGATTTAGATATAGCTCCCATATATATTTTCGTCCGATTTAAGGTAAATGGTGCACCAAAGTCCCTAGATATCTCTCGATATCCACGAAATTTGGCACAGCGTAATGAATTAGGTCTAGAATGATGTGCGTTAAGTTTCCTGAAAATCGGTTCAGATTTGGATATAGCTCCTATATATATTTTCGTCCGATTTAATGTAAATGGTGCACCCCATATATCATTCGATTTGCACGAAATTTTGCACAGCGTAATGGATTAGGTCTATAATGATGTGTGTTAAGTTTCGTGAAAATCGGTTCCGATTTAGATATAGCTACCATATATTTTTTCGTCCGATTTAAGGTAAATGGTGTACCAAAGTCTCTTAATATCTTTCGGTTTGCACGAAATTTGGCACATTAGGTCTAGAACGATGCTATTTGAATTCCTCCGAAGACCTTCTAGGTTGAGGAACCGACCGTCCGTCAATTTTTTTGCAAGACTTGATGCGAGTCTCCTTTTGAACCATTGCCAAATTGTGCGGGATCCAAAAATACCAAATCAGCCTAAAATCGACCAATTTAATTTTTTAAATTTTCTTGCCAACTCTCAAACACCAGCACCACAACAACCTCAACTTCTTCTAATGTATCGTTCACTTTTGCCTGCATATTTTTCTTGCCCCTGCAGAGCATTTGAAAAACTGGCAAAGGAACTACTCCTCTCAAACCGAAAGGAAACAAAAAATTAAAAAAACGACTAAACCAAATAACATTGCGAATCAAGCTGTGGGTAAATACGGGTACCTAAATTGCAATTTATATAACAGTTTGTTGTCGTTGGCTGTTGCGTTTTTTCCATCGTCTTCTTCAAATTTCAGTTGCCTTTTGCCTCATTCCTAGTGGTATTTACCACCTTTTGAGCTTTGACAGAGGGTGTAAATATTGACAGATTTTTTACATTTTTTTATCACAACAAAACTGCAACAAAGTTCGAGGTGAGGAGTTTGTTTGGTTGGAAGAAGAAGACGAAGAAAAATTAGTAGCTTGCGGAAAATTGAAAATATTAATTTTCGATTTCATTGCAAATTGAAACAGTTGTCTCTTGTGCTAATCTCAGTTGAAAGGGAGGGTTGGTAGCGCCCGTTACTAACTTTGGGCTAAAAAATAGGGTAAAATAAAACTTTCACCCTCTTAGCTAAATAATTTTATTCGATAATTTGATTGATTTGTTGCCACTAATTTGTCTCTCCCCCTCCATTTACCGGACAAATAACCACAGAGTAACAACCAGAAAACATTTAGAAGATTATGTGGCTTAAAATGACTTTTAAGGTTTGTTTTGTAATAGAGGGGCGAAATGTTCTATTTTTTGGTGATTGCTGTGGTATGAATGGGGTCAAAATAAATTAAAATTGATAAGGGATTGGCCTGGCTAAAAGTATCAATGGAGAATTGTTTTTTTTAATGACTGAATTTCAATGTTCTTAGGGAAAATGAAAATAAGAGGATTGTGGAGATTACACACTAATATGTCCTGATTTCAAAGTTCATAGCGCTTCTGTTTCGTTTAGCCTTTAAACTGCATTTTGTTGCTTGGAACTTAACCAAAACCAGTGGCTTGAGATGAGAGCCCCAGTCATAATGGGGAATGTCGATAGCTACACACTATGTATATTGGATAAGGATCCCCAGCTTTTTCTTCCTTCTACGCTAATTGGTGGTCAATTACTGTTCCGAAGTATTTAACATCTAATGAGAAATCCGAAGCTACCCCATTTAATATTGCTAAAATAATATTTGAGTTCTAATGTTACTTTGTGACTCCTTGTAGGTTTGGTATCAATACCGTAGGCCTGGGCAACTTTTGACACAATTACCAGAGCACTATGCATGATATCGGAAATAGTTTGTAGAAATCCGTTCCGTTTTAAGGTCATATCGACTATCGGATGAGGATGATGTTTTATCATTTAGTTTTCACAGTTCTGGTATAAGTACCGCGAAATCACGATAGATATCGCAGAATTTGAGATAGAGCATTGCAGTGCTATTACCCTAGGATGATTGGTATTGCAAATTCTTAATTTTTATACCCTTCACCACACTGTGGTACAGCGTATTATGTCTTTGTGCATATGTTTGTAACAGGCAAAAGGAAACGAGATAGACACATGGTTCCTTTTGAGAATATGCATAGAACCACTTTCTGAGTCGATTTACGCATGTCCGTCCGTAAATCGTCCATGTATTTTTGTGAACAAAGTACAGGTCGCATTTATGATCCGATTTGGATGAAATTTGGCATACGTCACTTATTTGGCCCAAGGACGAACCCTATTGAAATTTTGCATTAAATATTTTCGTCCGATTTAATGTAAATGGACCACCAAAGTCCCTATTTATCTTTCTATTTGCACGAAATTTAGCATATCGTATTAAATTAAGTCTAGAATGATGTGTGCTAAATTTCGTGAAAATCGGTTCAGATTTAGATATAGCTCCCATATATATTTTCGTCCAATTTCGTCCAATGGTGCACCAAAGTCCCTATATATCTTTCGAGTTGCACGAAATTTGGCACAGCGTAATGAATTAGACCTAGAATGATGTGTTTTAAGCTTCGTAGAAATCAGTTCAGATTTAGATATAGTCCCACATATATTTTCGTCCGATTTATGTAAATGGTGCACCAAAGTCCCTATATATCTTTCGATTTGCACGAAATTTAGCATATCGTATTCAATTAAGTCTAGAATGATCTGTGCTAAATTTCGTTAAAATCAGCTCAGATTTAGATATAGCTCCCATATATAGTTTCGGCCGATTTTACGTAAATGGTGCACCAAAGTCCCTATATATCATTCGATTTGCACGAAATTTGACAGAGCATTCTGTATTAAGTGCAGAATGATGTGTGCTGAGTTTGGTGAAAATCGGTTCAGATTTAGATATAGCTCCCAAATATATTTTCGTCCGATTTATGTAAATGGTGCACCAAAGTCCCCATATATCATTCGATTTGCACGAAATTTGGCACAGCGTAATGAATTAGGCCTAGAATGATGTGTGCTGAGTTTCATAAAAATCAGTTCAGATTTAGATATAGCTCCCACATATAGTTTCGTCCGATTTTATGTAAATGGTGCACCAAAGTCCCTATATATCATTCGATTTGCACGAAATTTGGCACAGCGTTCTGCATTAAGTGCAGAATGATGTGTGCTGAGTTTCTTGAAAATCGGCTAAGATTTAGATATATATGTATATATATATAGGTTCAGATTTATATATACCTTTCAATTTGCACGAAATTTAGCACAGCGTAATGAATTAGGCCTAGAATGATGTGTGCTAAGTTTCATGAAAATCGGTTCTGATTTAGATATATCTCCCATATATATTTTCGTCCGATTTATGTAAATGGTGGACCAAAGTCCCTATATAGCTTTCGATTTGCACGAAATTTGGCACAGCGTAATGAATTAGGTCTAGAATGATGTGTTTTTAAGTTTCGTAAAAATCGGTTCAGATTTAGATATGGCTCCCATATATATGTTTGTCCAATTTAAGGTAAATGGTGTACCAAAGTCCCTTAATATCTTTCGGTTTGCACGAAATATGGCACAGTGCAATTAATTAGGTCTAGAATGATGTGTGTTAAATTTCCTGAAATCGTTGAAATCGGTTCAGATTTAGATATAGCTTCTTTATCTGACCAAATGAAAAAAAATTAGTATAGGTTGCAGAATGACATGGATTTATCTGTTGAATATACCCAAAGTGGTGAAGGGTATCATATAGTCGGCCCCGTCCGACTTTACTACTTTCCTTACTGGTTTTCATTGCAAGCAATTGCGGATGCGCCTTTTTGAACACGTGTTTCTATATGAAGGAGTTGCCAGATCGAAACAAAATTGAACATGTGTTCATAACAGAAATGGAAGTTTCCAAAACACTTAACTTTTTTCTTTTTGTACCGCGCTTTTTGTGCTAGGCTAAGAACTTTCCGAATTGCCCTCGTATCCGCCTCTAAATCTACTAATCCGCAGTTTTAAATCCGGCTGTTATATTTTGTTGTAATTGTTTGAGTTCTATTATAGCCACAGGGAAGGGAAGGGAACTTCATTACCTAACGATGGATTTGAAGGTACTAAATTGAGCCTTTAGATCTCTCAGGCAGATTAAATTTGATGCTGTATTCAGGGATCAATATAACTGCAGAATAACAAACAATAGTAATTTTATTGGTTTACTCCATCTAAGTTCAGAATGGTGAAACCGCCTCAAATACTACTGAGCAGAAATAAATTGTACAGTGAGGTTACCGTTTGGGTGCTATTGCGGAGGTACGGTTTTAGCCAAGGACGACGCCTACAGTTTATTGCGATGATCCGACTATGTTTAAAGGACCTAATGGATCTCGTTCTCTAATATCTCAAGTTTTACTGTAGATCACAACATTTATAAATAATATTGATATATGTATCGGATAGGGGGAATACTAAGTATTTGTTATACCCGTCACCACACTGTGGTACAGGGTATTATGTCTTTGTACATATGTTTGTAACAGGCAAAAGGAAACGAGATAGTTACATGGTTACTTCTGAGAATATGCATAGAATCACCTTTTGAGACGATTTACCCATGTCCGTCCGTCTGTGCATGTATTCTTTTAAACAAAGTACAGGTCGCATTTATGATCCGATTTGGATGAAATTTGGCTCAGCTCACTTATTTGACCCTAGGATGAACCCTACTGAAATTGAAATTGAAAAATGAGTTCAGATTTAGATATAGCTCCCATATATATTTTCGTGCTGAATTATGTCTGGAATGATATGTGTTAAGTTTCGTGAAAATCTGTTCAGATTTACATATAATTCCAATATATATTTTCGTCCGATTTTATATTAATCCCTTATATTTCTTTCGATCTGCACGAAATTGGGTATAGCGTACTGAATTGAGTCTAGAATGATGGGTGTTAAGCTTCGCCAAAATCGGTTTAGATTTAGATGTATCTTCCATATATATTTTCGATTGACTGTGTATGGTTCACAGATGAACTTACGTCTGTTCCATATACACAAGATAAAATTGTGGATAGCGCTTTGTGTTGTAGCATACATACATAATTTTGCTCAGTTTCATACAAATGGTACATCAAAGAATCCAAGTCTCCCCGATTGACATGGAATTTTTCATGGATTTCAGAATGATATGCCTATGGGGTTTTGTAATAGGTTCAAGTACCTATGTAGATCACACGTTTAGTTTCGCATGATTCCATTTCAAAGCTCCACTAAAGATATTAGTGCCTCTTGTATGTACCCATAGTGGTGAAGAGTATCATATAGTCGGCCCCGTCCGACTTTTGAATTTTCCTTACAGGTTTTTACATTAATGTTCTTTTGTTTCAAACAAACCTAAAAATCTGAATATTTTTATTAAGAATTATTTTTAAATTCATCCCTTTACAGAAATTGGAATTCCACACCCATACTGGCACCGCACTATTTCCAGCACAATTCTCCCTCAACTATGAATTTGTCGATACCGAACAGGGCGGTGAACCATGGCCGGGACGACGTGGAGAAGAGCCAGTACCACCATTGTGTTCAAGAGTATTTCGAAAACGTAAGGGTAACATTCAAGTACCGCGCAATGTCTTCCTTTACGGGAGGGGAGGTGCGAAAAATCTTACATGTTTATATCGTTTCGAAGCTGGCCCATCGGAAAGAGTACGTCTCGTTTTGCACAATGTATCCTTTGGTGAGGGTACAACTTGTACCACCGACAACGATTTACATACCGGACGACCAAAATGTAATCAATTGGATCCGGATGGACGTATTACCGAACTGAAGCTATACGATGTACCCTTTCGGGATGTTAAAATACAAATGGGTTGTTTTTGTGATAATTCATCAGCATTATACAATAATGCACCATTGACATTCATATCGAATTCAAGAATAATGGAGCTGACATTTACCGTTACAAGATTAAATATTTCCGAAGATTTTGCCGATGTCAATTTCTTTGCTTCGTATGAATTTAAACGTGTCAGTGATTGTCGTAAACGTCTGAAATTGAAGGGTGCCGGTGGTGAAGATGAAATTAAATATCCAATGAAATCACAAGATTCTAGCTGTGAAGGCCTCTCGTGGTATATTGAGGCTCAATCGTTAGATAAATCGTTGTTTGTACAAACATGGGGCTCTTATCTGCCCGTTGATCCCACCTCAGAAGATGCTATGCGCTGCCATACGAAAAATCGTCTTATGATTTATTCGGGACGTCCGTTGAAACCGATGCGGGTGGTGTGTCCGGCACAAAGTGGACCACGACCGACATCGCTGCACATATTCTCAGAGGATTGGATGAATGGCCAGCCGTTGTTCAGTAACAAGTAAGTATGGAGAAGACATTTGAGGATATTTAATTACAAACTGATGTCTCAGAATTTGATCTCAAAACTATTCTTCATAATTGAAATTCAAACATGAGATATTCAATAGAACTTGTACTTTAATATAAAAAAAACCTTTTCAAAAAGGCGGACAGACATGCATTTCTCAATTTTTAATTCTATTCTGATAGCCAGCTACAGTCAATACCTGATTCAATGCCTCCCCTATAGTGTCATTCTTTTGCAAACTTTTAAATGTTCCTAAATTACCATCCACAATATTAAATCCTAAAATTTATAAATGCAAAAGTTTGTCAGTTGCGCCTATTTTCAATTTTTTTCTGTCTGAAAATTATTTTGGAATGGCGTTACCTCAGGTTGTTCATGTTGACCACATAATACGTTTTTGCAAGCGTAAATGATAAACAGAACCTTTGAAAAATGGAGGGGACCTAAATCAAGTTTTGCGGCTGTGGTGGTGTGATTTTTAACGCAACCAAATGCCAATGGCTAGTTGGCTAAATAGCTAGCCAAGCAAAAGGTTATGTATAGCATTTCAACTTTGGTGGTAAGCTTAGCGACAGAATGCACAGTGGTTTGGCGATTTTATATTTTTATCTTCAAGAGTTTTAACGTTTATTATTTTAAAATTGAAAGGAACATTTATGAGTTAGTTTACGTCCGAAGACGAGCCAAATCCAACGAAAGTATTTCGTGGAAGAACCTCTTCAAAAATTAATGTCGTCTGTTTGGTTTGAGGAAAGTAGGACGGTGAAGTCTGAGTGATACACCACAATTTAGTAGTCTGTAGTTTTTGCAGAAATTTCACGAAAATTAAATAGAAGATTATTTCATGAAATGTTGACCGCGACTGCTCCTCTAATGGTCCATCCGCTTAGTCCAATTTTGTATACTCTTCGAAGAACTCAATCGCAATCTACTTATTACGATTTCAATTTATATTCCTTGAAAAGGCCTTATGGGTTGCTCATTATTCTGGACATCTAAAAGAAAGAACTAGAAATGTTAAAAAAAATAGTTTTAACATTTTTAAAACTTTTAAAATTTTTTTCAAAATTTTTTTAAAAAATTTTTACTTGCCTTATGCAAAAATAAGCTATATATACTTCTTCTTTTCGAAGATCTTCTTATAGAAGACCAAGAGCTCTTATAGAAGACCCTGGAGATATACTTATATCAGAGCTGGAGGTATTTCTATAGAAGACCTAGAAGTCTTATTATAGAAGAACATGCGACATTCTTATCAATGACCTGGAGCTCTTTTTATCGAAGACCTGGAAGTCTTCTTGTAGCAGAGCTCTTCTATAAGGAGACCTTAAGCTATTCTATAAGAAGACTTCCAAATCTTCTATAAGAATAAGAGCACGAAAAAATTGTGCCTCATCAAAATATTGGGCATTTTTTGGACCGAATCCGTTACAAACTGTTTTTTGTCGATTTTGAATATCACAATATGTTTACTAAACCTAGGTCATGTCCGAAGATGGGATCGATCCAATATCCAGGGAAGTAGAATCCGATTTTATCCGAAATTTACACATCGTACTAGTTATACCAAACCTAGACTAAGTCCAAAAATGGGCCAGCGTTAAAAGAATTGTAAATTTGATATGAAACAAATGATGGGAGAATGGGAAATATAAGGCAACATTTGCTGGTAACTCCCCACAGATGGTCAAATTATATAGTTTTCGGCATCTCCCCAAGGAAATTCAACAAGTTTAAACCATTATAAATTTAATCGAAAAACTTCTTCATCTGGTCATTAGACACTGATTCGGCAAATCAAACAAAACAAAGCATTAGCATTTAAAACCAGTAAGGAAAATAGTATAGTCGGACGGGGTTATATGATATCCAAATAGACGTTGGATCAATTTTGAATCTTTCATTCACCATGTACATAAAATCGGGCGAAAATATATATGATAGTTATATCTAAATCTGAATCGATTTCAAAAAACTTCACGAAACCTGTTCATGTGATGACAGGTTTCGTGAAGTCTGTACTAAAATTAGTGACCTGTTTAACATTTGTTCTCAGTTGGACAATGCTTGGATGTTTGGTGCTCCATTTACATAATATCAGACAAAACCAGTAAGGAAAGTAGTAAAGTCGGACGGGGCCGACTATATGATACCCTTCACCACTTTGGGTATATTCAACAGATGAATCCTAACAGAAACTTAACACGCATCATTCTAGACCTAATTCATTACGCTATGCCAAATTGTGTGCAAATCGAAAGGTATCTAGGGACATTGATACACCATTTACCTTAAATCGGACGAAAATATATATGGGAGCTATATCTAGATATGGACCGATTTTCAGGAAACTTAACGCACATCATTCTAGGCCTAATACATTACGCAGTGCCAAATTTCGTGTAAATCGAAAGCTATATAGGGACCTTCGTGTACCATTTACCTTAAATCGGACGAAAATATATATGGGTGCTATATCTAAATCTGAACCAATTTTCTGGAATCTTAACACACATCATTCTAGACCTAATTCATTACGCTGAGCAAAATTTCGTGCAAATCGAGAGATATATAGGAACTGTGGTACAACATTTACATTAAATCGGACGAAAATATATATTGGGAGCTATATCTAAATTTGAACCGATTTTTCGCAATTTCAATAGGGTTCGTCTTTGAGCCCAATAAGAGACCTATGCCAAATTTCATCCAAATCGGATCATAAATGCGATCTATACTTTGTTCACATAAATACATGGACGGACGGACAGAATGACATGCGTAAATCGACTCAAAAAAAAATTCTATGCATATTTTCAAAAGGAACCATGTGTCTATCTCGTTTCCTTATGCCTGTTACAAACATATGTACCACAGTGTGGTGAAGGGTATAAATATATGGAAGCTTTATCTAAATCTGAACCGATTTTCGCGAAACTTAACACTTATCATTCAAGACATAATTTATTACGCTATGCCAAATTTCGTGCTAATCCAAAGATATATAGGGACTTTGACATACAATTTACATAAAATCGGACGAAACTATATATGGGAGCTATATCTAAATCTGAATCTATTTCCGCGAAACTTAACACGCATCATTCTAGACCTGTTACAAACAAAGACATAATACCCTGTACCGCAGTGTGGTGAACGGTATATATATATATATATATATATAAGAACCGATTGTAACGAAACCTCACGTACGTCAACCTGTACTAATTTCAGTATGCTTTCCAAAATGTTGTCTCAATTGGCAAATGTTGGGAGTTTAACTGAGAAAGTGAACCATGAACCTCCAAAGGAACCATGGGTCTATCTCATTTCCTTTTGCATGTTACAAACGTATGTACAAATACCATACTATGGTGTGGTGAAGGGTATAAAAATGAGTCATTTTTTTTTCTTTTTTTATTCTTTAATAAAATTTCCTTCAATGTTAATTAATTTTGAAAAAATTGCATCTGATATAAATACTTATTTCCGCGAAATCCAAACTCGAAAATCAAACTTTTATATTTGTTAATATATAATTGTTATTATTAAATATAGTTATTATTATACATTATTGCATATGTGTACACGTTATCTCACAAGTACAACTGATACTTTCTTATCAATTCTCTTACACGCTGTTATGAATGAAAATTAATTACCACACTTTCCCCAATAACCAAAGAAATTATAATTACTTCATAATTTATTTGGATTGTCATCTTCCAAATTGTCCTGTTGATTTACTTGAGCACACTTAATGTTCTACAGATGAATTTCCTTTCCTCCAACCCACAACCCAAAAAACAAAAAAAATCTTATTTTCGATAAATTCATAGGTATGCATTGTCCTTAATCTGTCTTAACGAATTATTCAATTGTTTATATTTCCTTCTTCTTTTTTCTATAGATATGTATGTTGTAATTACACCAGCAAAAAACCCCCTCAACCTTTTTGAATATTAAATAATGTAAGGATTATATCTTAACATTTCCTGGGAATTATATTTTTATTATATGTAGAGAACATGTTCGCACAGCAGCACACACACACATAGACTTATATGCGCATATAAAACAATATTCCCCTAAAGGATATTCGTTTGCATGGGTCTATTTCGTTTCGTTTTTTAATCAGGGCACGCACTCTATATTTTACACCACTGTACAAGACTTCAATTTATATTGGTCCTTGATCCTATCCCGCTGCTCTTCGCCGGTTATTGTCTGTACAAATAAGTCGTTACATGTCGATGTAATTCATTACGTATGTAGGTGGGTAAGTACAGCCATTCAGCCTCCGCCTCTCACACCCACACTATCACCGCGTACAATCACGTGATTGTGTGCTTAATTTCATACATACGAACATACATGTGTACCGTTCGTTGTGTAACGTCACCCATGTACCGTCATGCTGTATAGGTGTATCGAAATCATTATATCCCATATCCGTGCTTGGCTTAACCCTAAAGGTAGATACTCATTAAAATCGATAGCATTGATAGTCAACAGAGTACCGGTGAGAGTGTGTGTGTCGTCTGTACGTGTGAGTGATCCCTTATCTGTATGCGGATGGCCATGTGCGTTACAACAGCCAGCTCACATGGCATTGCCTGCTAGTGCAACACCAGCGTACAATCGACATACGTGGCCTTTATTTTACTCTGTACCAAATACTATTTATGACAATATCGATACAATTTTCTTTCGTAAATGTTGGAAAAACTCTACCATTACAATCAAACGTAAAGGAAGCATAGGTAGGCATATAAAAGGTCATGTCGCCCTACATTTTCCATTCCATTCTCCAATGAGCAGCACCCATGTTCTGTGACATTATGCATGCGGATGCTCCCATGTGTGGAGATGTTACCGTTGCGACGTAAATGGGGACGATTGTTTTATGATTATTTTGTGTGAATTTTGTTGTTGCAGGGCCATTTACGTTCGATTAAACTTCAGGAAAATGAAAAAAAATATTTACCAAGTCTATTGACATTTGTGAAAGGATTGAGAAACTTTTAAAGGACATGCGTGTGTCGGAACATAATATTTCAATTAAAAAAAATGAGAGAAAAATATATAATCCATAGGGGATCCTCAATTCCGCTTGTGTGAGATTTTTACTCTTTCGAAAAATTATTTCTTTGTGTAGGAGTACCGAATTGTTTGGAATATTGGATATCTCGTTCGAATCATATTGTGGAAAGAATAGATAGCCTCTATGTTGAGAAAACAAACCTGGAAAAAATAGATTACTCCCTTCGTGAATTATCCTGTGCACTAGCAAAGACCACTGACGAACATTCTTGGTGGACTCAAAATTGTCTGAATAAGATTTGGTCCAAAGATACTTTGATTCTAAAAGCGGCATTTACCAGCATTAGCCTTAGGGCTAAATGTACAAAAATGTTTACGTGGAGTTTGAAAATTATTTTTCATTTTTTTTTTGGCATAGTCGTGGATTAAAAGAAAATATATTTTTGGTCATCAAACTTATACTTGATTTGCTTAAAATTGATCCTTTGTGAGGGAGGTACCAGAAAGAGTGGACCAATGGGTCCAATCTTTGGACACCATCTACGCATGGTAAATGAAATAGGTGGTAAAAAAATTTGGTTCAAATGCACAATTTTGACCATTTTGTGGGGAAGGTACCAGAAGGAGTGGACCGATGGGTCTCAGCTTCGGATTTGTTCTAGGCATGGTAGATATAATAGGTTGTGCACGGTTTGTTTCAAATCGAACATTTACCTGAAATTGGATTTACAAATATTGCAAATTTTTACTCTTTGTGGGGGAGGTATGAAAAGGAGTGGGCCAATGGGACCCATCTTACTATTTGATCAAGGCTTAGTAAATATAATAGGTTGTACAAAGTTTGGTTCAAATCGAATAGTTCGTTCGCATGAGAAGTTTTTGGGGTAGATACCAGAAGGAGTGGCCCAATATTCCCCATCTTCGAACCTTAAATAATTTTGATAGAAATATTACGATTTACAAAGTTTGGATGAAATCAATTACTTCCTTTGAGAGTTATCGTCCGCACCAGCCGGCCAGACAGACGTACGGACATTTGTAAAACGACTCCAAATTTTCTGAAAGGGATTTGGTTCCAAGAAACATGTGGTCTAAAACCAATAGTTCGATGAGGCATCGCATCAGAGTATATATACCCTCATTAGCCATATAGCTAAGGGTTAAAAATTTTCGGTACTTTTTGAAGGCGTGGATTTTTTCAAAGTTTTTACCGACTCTATTGAACGCGTGGATTTTTTAAAATACCGCCTCTATTGAAGTTGTGAATTCATTAAATAATATTTTCCCGACTCTTTTGAAGGCGTAGATTAAAACAAATATATTTTCTCCAATCTATTGAAGACGTGGATTAAAAAGGTTTTCAACTCTATTGAAGGAGTAGATTTAAAAAAAGAATAGTTTTCCGACTCTATTGAAAGCGTGTATTTTTTAAAAAATATTTTCCCGAATCTCATGAAGGTGTGGATTTAAAAAAAAAAATATATTTTCTTTACTGTATTGGATGCGTAAATTTTTAAAAAAATATTTTTCCGACTCAATTGAAGTCGTGGATTTTGTAAAAAAAATATTTTTACGACATATTTTCTTGGTCCTATTCAGGCCGTACTGTTTTACAAAAACTATTTATCCACTTTATGGAAGGTGTGGACTTTTTAAAAAATATTTTCAAACTCCATTAATGGCGGGGATTTTTTTAGAAAATTTTTTCTTGACTCTATTCATGTCATGGCTTTTCACAAAAATCAAAAAATTTTGTGAATATAATTTTTAAGGTTATTGGCTCGATATAAAATGTGGTAGATTTCCCTAATTTCTCCTTTTCCTTAGTTTTTGCAAAGATTATCTTTAAATCTGCCACTAAATATGGATTCCAAAATTTTAAATCGGATTTTTAGATACTAAAATCGATTTTTGTAAAATAAACGTCTCAGATATTCTCATAAGTATCATATTTGCGAGGGTTTTCATAAGTACCTTTATAAAATAGCAGTTCGCGAGCTTTTGATCAAGTCATCGAGGAGCAATTGGTCTGCTCATCGAATAGCAGTTGGTCCTATTGATCTACTGGCCTTGCCATAGACTAGATTAGCGTTTGATCGATAAGCAATTGGTCTTTCAATATAAATCCTAACCAATTTCATTTTGTCTCATAGAAGGCCAATAAAATTCCTCATTGATGATCTACATCGATTCTACATGACGTCCCATATTAGTTTAAATTCCTTTCACACCACCCTTAGGTTTCTATCATTTGTCGATATAAAATATTCCTGTGTGATTGCCTGAAACTCACATGTTTATTATACATTGAATGGTTATGTTAAGTCGATAATTTACTGAATACACACACTATTACAAAAATACGCACGTACTCTTCACACACAATCACATACCCTCATATATGCATGTGTGTGTGTTGCTGTATTTTACTTCCATGTTATTGTGTACACATCATCAACAGCAACTTACGCATGTTGCTCGTCGTCGTCGTTGGTTCGTTATGTTGTTTGATATTTGTATGTTGTTTGTCTATATATGTGTGCGTGTGTGTATACATGGATATGTTTGTTGCAGATTTGGCACAATTACTTATGTATACAACAACAACAGCATCGACACCATCAGCATCATCATCAACAGCAACATTGGAGAGAGCGAACAGCAGTCGCCTGAATTATACAGCAGTAGTAGTAGCACATTTAGTTATACACATACATACATTTACAATCAAACATCGAAATGAAAGCACAAACATACATAAATAAAAGAGGGACACACATGCACAGCACAAACTCACACTTGGACACACTCCTCAGCAAATGGAGAATTTATAATCGCATACAAAGCTATATAGTTTAGTTTGGTATTAGTGAATATCGGCCATTTAAGCACATGACCACAATTACATTTACAAACAAACATTGTTAGCTACTAAGGAAGACTGTTTGATGGTCCGATAGTAGTAAGTTATGTGTTGGTATATTTGTGAGTGAGTGAGTGTGCCTGTGCGTGTGTCACTTTTAATTTCTTGCCCAGAGAAGTGTTTATGTCAGCAATTTCCAAAACACCAAAAATACAACTATAACACCAGGATCAGCAACACCAGGCCACGACAGCCAGCCAGCACACCAAAACAACAACAACAAGAACAACAGTAACGACAATGTCCAATTGAAGATATATATCCAGTATCCAACAATTCCATGTTCATTTGAATCAATGTCTGTAAATTATGTCCTATTCAGGTTAAGCACAGTAAATCGGAATGTTAAATATTAAAGAAAGGGGAAATAGCAAAAGCTGAGATTTGTTGAGGTTCCCACACAGGCGGAGGTGGCAGACAATTCAGGATTCTATAAGGAATTCAATAGAAGACCAAAGGTTTTCTTCGATGGAAGATCAACAAGTCTTATTTCGATAGAATGTAAATGGGTCTTCTTCGATACAAGAACAAAAGGTATTCCAAGACGTCCTCTTCTGTAGAAGGCAAAGAGGTATTCTTCGATAAAAGACCAAGAAACCATCTTTGATAGAAAACCAATAGGCCTTCTTCGATAGAAGTACAGAAGGTCATGTTTGATAGAAGTACAGAAGGTCATCTTCGATAGAAGTGCAAGGGGTCTTTTTTGATAGTTCAAGAGGTATCCTTTGAGAAGTCTTCTTCCATAGAAGTACAAGAGGTCTTCTTCGACAAAAGTCCAAGGGGTTTTTTTGATAGTCCAAGAAGTCTTCTTTGATAGAAATTCGAGAGGATAGAAGTCCAACAGTACTACATTGATAGTGCAGGAGGACTTCTTCGATAGAATGCCAATAGGCCTTCTTTGATAGTCCAAGAGGTCTTCTTCGATAGAAGTCCAGGAGATCTTCTCCGATATTCGATAGAAGTACAAGAGGACTCCTTCGATGGAAGTCAAAGATATATTCTTCGATAGAAGTATTCTTTGATAGTTTAAGAGTTCTTTTTCGATATTCTTCGATAGAAGTCTTCTTTATAGTTCAAGAGGTCTTCTTCGATATTTGTCCAACAGTACTTCTTCGATAGAAAGTCAATAGGTCTTCTTTGATAGTCCCAGAGGTCTTCTTCGATAGAAACCTTCGATATTAGTCTTCTTTATCGCCCAAAAGGTCTTCTTTAGAAGTTCATGAGATCTTTTACGTCAGAAGTGCCAGAGGTCTTCTTCGATAGAAGAAGTTGAAAAGGTCTTCTTTGATAGTTTAATGTTTTTCTTCGATAGATTTTCATGAAGTCTTCTTCGATAGAAGTTCAAGAGGTCTTCTGTGATAGTCGTGTAGGTCTTCTTCATGAAGTCTTCTTCGATAGAAGTTCAAAAGGTCTTCTGTGATAGTCGTGTAGGTCTTCTTCGATAGAAATTCAAGAGGTCTTCTTCGATAGAAGTCCACGAGGCCTTCTTTAATAGAAGTCCAAGAGAATTTCTTCGATAGAAGTCAAAGTGTTTTTCATTGATATAAGTCCAAGAGGTCATCTTCTGTAGAAGACCATAAGGTCTTCTTAGACGTAAGGTCTTCTGGAACAGGTCTTCTTCCCATATAAGACCAGAATATCTTCGTTCCGTAGAAGATCAGTAGATCTTCCCAAAGAAGATCAGAAGATCTTCTTCCCAAAGAAGACCTGTATATCTATTTCCGCATTCATATCTATCGAAAGTCAATAGGATCTATTGAATAAGAATCGAATAGGGTTTCTTTCCTAGAATACCATTCTTCAGTATAATAAAGTGGGTCATCCTCGCATCGAAGTATTTGCAAAGAAGACCTCTTTTGCTCATCCTGCAGAATAGCAATATGTATTCTTCTCACATAAGTAAAAACGGGGTTCTTCTCCTAAAAGAACAATGTGTCCAATATGAGGGTTTCTATATACCAAATACCAATATATAATCTTCTTAGAAGGTCTACATGTTTACATGGCGTGTGCTGTGACCATATTCCAGTCGAAATCGCTTAAAGCGAGGGTCAAGGGATCCGGAAAATCGGTCGCAGTAAGCGATACCAAATAAAGGACAGAACCTTAATCGAGAATTTTGGATACCGTCATTATAAACGCTATATCATTGAGAAGAATGTCCCTAGAAGCTATTGACACAAAATTGGCATAGTAAATTTTGACCTTACCACAGTTAGATAGACTCTTGAAAACACTGTCTATTGGTTGCTTGTGCATATCTTTGGCCTGAGGTTACAGCCAGTCATATGTTGTTGACGTTGTTCTACATTCATGGAAGTTCATTTCACTTCTTTCTATTCGGCACTTGGTAAGAGCGGTACATGTTTAAGTGAATATGTTCTGGGGAAAATTGTGTTTGCATGCGTGTTTGGCTGTGTATGTGTGTGTTCGTTTGTTATTTCGTCCACTCATCCGTTGGTTGGTAACTGTCCATGCGTGTTTATGTCGCCCTAAACCATTCATTGTCAGTTCGTTTTTTCGCATCTTTTCATCTTTCTTTCTCTGTCGCTCGCAGTCTGATTTGGTTCCAAAGTGCCAAGACCCAGTTACCAAAAATAAACCAACAATGATAGCAACACTGAGACACCAAAAACATCCCTCCCCCAAACATCCAACCTGCACCAACGAATGAAGTAAACCCGAAAAAAATTATGTTTCAACATCATGAGTTCATGTTTTCGTTTTTTTCTCCTCATAATAAATGAGTGCGAGTATGTATGTAAAATGTTTGTGTCTGCATGTGTATTTTCCCCCCGCAATCTGTTGACCAGAGGCGTCTTATTGTGTAATACTAGCCATCAGAATATCTCTAAGGGATAACACTAATCTCAAATGACATGACAACGGTATCCATATTTAAAATGTCTGTGTTCGATGTTTGCTGTAATTTTTTATCTCCAACAGTTTTTTTTTCTGATTTAAAGCATAAGCTGATATATATGTACATATGTTTCGTGAGTATCATTTAATATTGTGACAGAAATGTTTAATATATTAGGATTAAAATTTAAGTTAATTTCCCTGTTGGGTGGAAGCGTGTGAGACAAAATGTTTTTTTCGGAGAGGGGATGGTATTTGAATATTATAATGGGTTTCCATGTAGGGGAATGTTATGAAATAGAATAGGTTAAAACAATAGTAAATTCCAATTTGAAGGTCAAAGGTGGAGCATTAGACAAAAATATTGGATATTGAAGTTATTCGATATCAAAAAGGAGACAATTTAATATCAATAAGCCATCTTCAATAAAATGCCAATACTAGACGTTATATTTTACAGAATATTAACAGGCCCCTTTTCTTCTATAGAACTTCTTCTTGCATAAACAGACCAATCATAAATGAAAATGACGAAACGGCTACTCGAGTAAAATGAATATGCTTTGTGGAAGCCCTATGTTCCCAAGAGAAGTATCAACATTTAATGGGTCATGTTTTCTAAGGACTGGTCATGTTTTCCCAGGACTGGCTACAGCAGACCAATCATTGACGAAGGGCCGCTCGAGTAAGATGGATATGCTTTGTGGAAGTCCTATGCGACCAAGGCGAGTAATAGCAGAAAAAACTAAATTGAAACACCTCGCGGAATTAGTGCCAAGACACGGCTAAATGGCAGATAATGCCTAAATTCCACAATTTTAGCCGGTCAAAAGGTATTTATTTGAGCCAATGCATGAGAGCTCGCATTGCCATGGTGAAACAAAGAATTTTTCCGAGGTCACCAGATAAACAAATTTTGGTGTGTCATTCAAAAATTTTCATTATACGTTGTTCAATCAGAACTGTTGCCCCATAACCAGTTTTTCCATGTTAGGCTCAAAAAAAAAAAAAAAAAAAAAAAAAAAAACTGTCAATAGGTCGAAGTGCTTCTTCTATCAATAATTTCCTGCGATGATCTTATAAATGACTTTCGAAGCACTGCGATAGTTTTTTTGCTGAATTGTTTTACATTTTTGAGCGATTGTCTAACTTTGCGGGATCCAACGGGTCAAGTGTTCATGCAATATTGAATGTATTCTGGTGGTGGAAATACCCATGAATGCCGTTACCTCGCGGTATGTCACATGAGTGTTTATTGGCATAACGTCCGATTTCGAAAGACCTTCGATCATCATCCACAATTTAATTCATTAAACTAGATTTTCACAGAACCAAAGGATGAAGCTTCATCGCCATACAAATATTTATGTTCTTTGATGAATACTTGTCATGATAATAATGATAAGGAGTGGACCATCATCGAACTTGGTATAGGCTTGGTAATAATACTAGGTTGTTTGGTTCAAATTGGATAGTCCGTTCGCATGGTATTATAAAATTATTTTTCAGAAAAATTTTGACCATTTTGTGGGGGAGGTACCAGAAGGAACTTCGAACTGAAATCTCCATTCGATACTTATCGGGCGCAACAACCAGCCAGACGGACATTTGTAAATCGACTCGGTATTTTCTGAAATGGATTTGGGTCAAAGAAACACGGGGTATGAAACTAATATTTCGATAAGGCACAGTTCAGAGCGACTTCTGTTGGAACATATATCAAAAAATGAGGCTAGAAAACGCTTAATGGGGAGGACCATTACATCAGGGCTATATCAAAACATGAACCCATTATATTTAAACTTCTTACAAAGATTGGTTTACCAAAGCTTTAATTGGAAAATGGGACTAGGACCATTCAAATACTCAAAATGGAACGGAGCCATACAGAGGGGCTATACCAAAACATGGACCTATAAGGCCAAAAAAGTGAATCTACGTTCTTTTCAAACTTGCTGATTTGCAGCAGATTTGAGTGAAATATACTGAAAAATATTACAATATTTCGAGGTGTTGCAAAGGGAATGACAAACACAAAATACACCCTACCTTAAGATGGATTGTGTAAAAATTAGGCGGTATCGTTATATCGGACCTATCTAAGAACGGGGATTGATGTATATCATTTTTTAAACCCGATCATATCAGAGGTACTGGTAATCTTTGTGCAATATTTCAAAACGATCTGTATCGTATTTTCAAAAAACAGACGGACAGACGAACTATATTCAGATATTAAGATCACGAATACATATATACTATTGGAATCTTCGACAAATATTTCAAGGTACTGCAATCGAAAAGACAAATAACAGTTAGTATCCATGTGTGATATAAAAAGATCGAGAATTCGAGTTTGAGAATTAACCCGTATTTACCTGTTTCTACAGTGGAGCAGGATAACGTTATCTATTAAATCCCGAAAGTTATTTAAAGTACGACTATAAGTTATTTTCCTGGCTGGAAGTTTGATAGAATACCAATAGGGTTTCCCTTTAAAACTAATATCATACATCTCATATATATCTCATAGTATACCAATAGTTCTTACATAGAAGGCCACTAGAACCAATACGACGGCAAGCATCTACTTTTTGAATACAGCTGTTTATTTCGTTTCCCCAAAAAAAACTAAATTATTTTCAGAAACTTTTTTCTGTTTAAAAATAAAATATCAAAATGTTTTCATTCAGCAAAAAAACATTTCGAATTATAGACTCTTCAAAAATTTGTGTAACCCTTTTAATTGTGAGTGAGGAGAGAGAAAATATTCCTTTCCTCCATCATAACAAAAATAAATTGAAAATGCAATTTCAATTCTTCCCCTGTACATATGTGGTTTTGAACACCCAAAACAAATTGATTCCAATGCCTTGTGTTATTATTAAATATGATTTCAATTACAAATAGGATATTTTGGAAAAATAGATTTTTTCTAATATTTTTTCAGAATTTTCTATGCAATTTTCTGTTAACAATTATTGCTTGTTTGTCTGACTGTGTGTGTGTATATGTGTTTTCTAAATATTCTACAATTCTTGTATTCTCTCTTGCAGGCCGGTTAGTTTGGTATTGGAGCCCATATTAAAGGAACCCGGAGATATTGCCTTCACATGGCTGGAGATTTATCGTACGAAAAATGCATTATTACAACAATTTGATTTGCAAAGCAATACAACAACCACCAGTACAGTGGGTGGTGGTGCAGGAGGTACCGGTACGAGTAGTAGTGGTGGAGGCGGTGGTGTGATTACCACAACCGGCACCAGTGGCAACGATACGCTAAGTGATTTTGGATTCTATCCAAAAGAGTCAGACTGTGAATATAAATGTCCTGAAATTGATGCATGTATATCTGCCACATTGTGGTGTGATGGTAAGTATAACAATGCACAACATTTCAGAAAAAGCTTTGTTCTTTGTCTTTGGCAATTTTGAACAATTTTGTAAGCATTTGAAAATGGAATTTCAAAATTTATGCTGGTTCATGTCAAAGTTGGGGGAGAATTGTTATATTTTTGCAAACAAATCTATGTAAAGTTTAATGTCAGAATTCAAATCAATTGGTATGCATGATGGTATTTTGAAAAAAATATTAAAATGTAAAAATTAATTTGTGTCAACACGAAAGATGTTTCGATTCAAAAATTACACATTTCGACATAATTTTTCACTCTATATTGATACTTTGTCTTCGTTCTAGAACAATGGATTACAATTTGCCAATATTTACAGAAATTTAAAAACTGCTACCACAAATACAATTACATTTGTTCCCATTTGCCCACCTGACATTTCACGATTCGGGCATTTGAATTTGTTCTCATTTGAGTTCAAAACACATTCCATTCCATTTTATTTTATTTTTTTTTTTTTCATTTATTTGATTTCACTTTTTTAGCTTTCATCGTTGAGTTTGCAGATAAAAAAATTTTATTTTTATTTTTTGTTGGTAGGTTACTTAACATCCATGTTCTGCTCAAATTTAGGTTAAATCAACTTTGTATTCACGTAATGGGCCATTGTGTACGTGTCACGTAGTGTGCAGAAAAATTAACAGAGCATTTAATAGTTTATTTTTGATGTTCGTCCCTTTTGGACACAACGAAGATAGGCCAGGATTGTCATCATTGCGGGACAGGTACCATAACGTATAGATTTAGTATTGAAGAGTGGTTTCTGTTATCTATGCAGTGAAAATTTATTCGGTAACATTTCTTTGCTGACATAGTCGGACGACTATAGTATAACCTACACCACATAGGCAATATATAAGGATATCCATTTCGTGGTTTCGAAAGTAAACGTAAATAAAACATACACATTCGGGTCTTCGGAAATACTTTCAATACATGAGCGTTATTTTTAGCGGACGAGAGAAACGATGGTGCAAAGGCCTTCAAATACTTCTAACTGCTACAGTCTCTTCCCAACCACAATTTCCTCTTAAATATTCATTAATATTCTATTAAATATCCTAAATATTCACCGGAGACCCAATAAAATATAAATATTCATGATCAGAATAAAATTCTATGTTAATTTATAGCTGTCCTTTCTGTTGAAATCAGGATAGAAATCATTTGAGATAGAGCTTTGAAATTTTGCACTGGCACTGTTATTACTCCTAGGATGGTTGGAATTGCAAATGGGGTATATCGGTCCACGTTTCGGTATAGTCCCCATATAACAGTACCACCAAAATTCGGTATGATCTTACTGAAAATGATCAATGTTGGTCCAGATTTTAGGGTTGATCAATATAACGACCAAAATACCGAATAATGGGGGGTATTCGGTATTTAGGGAGTTTTAGACACTTTTTTCAACAGAATTAGCTGTAATTTGGTTTTTGAATAGACTTTGGCTTTTAAATCTGCCTTCGAAAAATGATCAATATTGACCCATGGTTAGAGATGGTATTTACCGGGTATTTACCGGGCAAATACCCAAGGGGTGGGTAAATACCCATTCGCGGGTATTTATTTGGGCATTTACTATATTTAATCGGTAATACAACATCTTAAACCCTATTTCCGGGTATATGTTATCAAATCGATTTAGAATGGATAGTTTTACGATACTTTAAAGACGTGGGTAAATAAAGGCTTGGGTAAATTGGGTATAAACTCATTAACTGCCGAACCACTCGACATAGGCGACCAACATTTTGCACACAAGTTTCTAATGTCAAAGCAAATATAGAAATCCAAAATGGGATCCCTGGGTTTTGATATAGCCCCCATATAACCGTATCTCCCGATTTAAGGTATTTTTTTGTCTATTAGAAACATTTTACAATATGAGGGCTATATGAAAACTTTTTTCCACACCAGTATTTGTATTGATATAAAAACCATCTGAGCCAAATTTTGACTGACTATGTCAAGTGGTTCGCCAGTTAATGAGTTTATACCCAATTTTTGGGTAAATACTCAAAATAGGGGTAACTTTGTATGGCGGCTACCAGTAAACGTGGACCTACATATTAATTTTGTTATATTGTATTGTGGATTTTTGATTTTTCAGGTTCTGATGTTGTGTCAAATATTCCTACATGATCAATGTCGGTTCACTTTTTACGGAATCCCCATATTATGCTACATCCCAAATTTTCGGGGAGCTTGGACTATTGGTTTAATTATATCAGCTGTAATTTTATTGAGTATCATTGAGTAGAAAATCTTCCTATCTAAAATGATCAACATTGGCCCAAGATTCCAATTAGCCTCCATATAATTGTACACCCATAATTCAGAATTTTTGGGGCTTTAGGCATATTCGCTATAATTCTTATGGGGTGTCAAAACTTCCTACCAAAAATTATCACTATCAGTTTACAGTTTGGTATAGCTGCCATGGACCGGTACCATCCCATTTTCGGCATTTTGAAAACTTTAACCGATTTTACAACCGATGAAGCTGTAATTTGATATTAAAAATTCTGAAAGACTGACTTATACCAAAAATTGTGCAAGTTTTGAAGTAACCCCCAAAAATGTTCCGTATTTTTCTTTTTATACCCTTCACCACACTGTGGTACAGGGTATTATGTCTTTGTGTATATGTTTGTAACAGGCAAAAGGAAACGAGATAGACACATGGTTCCTATTGAGAATATGCATAGAATCACGAATTGGATGAAATTTGGCATAGGTCACTTATTCGGCCCAAGGATGAACCCTAATGAAATTGGGAAAAATCGGTTGAGATTTAGATATAGCTCCAATATATATATATATATATATTTAACAGATTTAATGTAAACGGTCCCTATATATCTTTCGATTTGCACGAAATTTGGTACAGCCTAATCATTTAGGTCTAGAATGATGTCTGCCAAGTTTCGTGAAAATCGGTCCAGATTTAGATATAGCTCCCATATATAGTTTCGTCCGATTTTATGTAAATGGTGTCCCAAAGTCCCTATATATCTTTTGATTTGCACGTAATTTGGCATAACGTTCTGAATTAAGCCTAGAGTGATGTCTGCCAAGTTTCGAGAAAATCGTTCCAGATTTAGATATAGCTCCAATATATAGTTTCGTCCGAATACATGTAAATGGTGCCACAAAGTCCCTATATATCCTTCGATTTACACGAAATTTGGCGTAACGTACTGAATTGAGCCTAGAGTGATGTCTGCATTGTTTCATGAAAATCGGTCCAGATTTAGATATAGCTCCCTTTTATTATAGATTGATTTTAAGTAATTGACGCACTAAGGAACCAATAGGAACAAAACGTTCTGAAATTAGTATAACCTAACCTGTGACAAGTTTGCTTTAAATCGCTTAATATTTGGGTAGAGCTTCCATATATATTTTCGCCGGATTTCAAGTAAATTGGGCATCAATCTCCTCATGTTAGTCAGATTGACATCAAATTTTGCACAACGTACAAAATGGAGCATAGAATTACGTAGTTGCGTTTTCTAGAAGTACAGACATAGCCAAACGTATGACCTATTTATATTTGTTTGAAGTCGATTTACATACTTTATGGATAAATCTAGGTAGATTCATATTTAGATAAATATCACATATATTATTTCATCCAATTTCATGTTAATAGTCCTGTTTAATATACCCATAGTGGTGAAGGGTATCATATAGTAGGCCCCGCCCGACTTTACTACTTTCCTTACTGGTGTATATTAAAATAGTTATGCAATTTGTTCGCGTTTTGGGTTTGGTTCTAATACTCTGTTGTAATCATATCACCTTCGGAGGATATCGAGATAAAAAACTAGAACGTAAGGTTCGATAATGAACTATATATGAACTATAACCCGTATTTAGACCTAGCCCTGTGTGGGAGGTACCAGAAGGAGTGGACCGATATTCCCCATCTTCGTACTTGAACTAAGTATGGAAGAAATAATAAAATGGCCAAAGTTTAGATGAAATCAAAAAAACATGGGGTCTAGAACCATTTTAACCGTGTCAAAATGTATACACCCTCATTATCCATAAAGCTGAGGGTATAATTGCCCATTAAAAATTTCTGAAATTTGTTTTATAGTTTACATTGTGGTTTACATAACCGGTTTGTGGAAATGTCGATATAGGTCCACTTTTTGGTATTTTCCCTATATGTTCATGTTTTTCACTTGTTTAAATCTCGGGATATAACATAACAATCTTGCATAACAATTCACGCACAGCATCAATGTTCGTATTTGGACAACTTTCGTCTAAGAGCTAGTGCGGGATATGACTGAATTTATTAAACCAGTTTTTCGAAATTCTACGGAATAGTGCTTCATCGGCAAATTTGTGAAAGTGACCGCAAGAGGCCACTGTAAACAACACAGCACATGGTCGTCCATTAAATCGTGTTCGTGCGCCATATTCCACTTCAAAAAGCGGACGCACAAAATGTTCACGAGAGTTATTTCCACTTTTAGTCAAATTGATTTTCAAGTCACTATAAATAACACGTGGTCGTATTAAGGTACAGCCTAATCAGTACGTTTATGCTAAAAAATGTCAAATGTATAACTGTTTTCCCGATTCCACCTTTAAGCTACAGCAACGCCTCGAATTATCGACCCTACCTTCCTTATCAACATTCTCTGTCTGTTATTTGTTCTCCTTTTGGTCATCTATTTAATATGGTTTTTGCGGCCACTTTATAAATGTATATATGTATATAGATGTGTTTGTTTTCCATTTCCCATAGAGATATAATTTCTTTTTAACTTTTCAGTTTTTTACACCAACTTTTTGTTATGAAATGAAATTTCGTTGATATTTTTTTCTGAGTTGCTGTGCCCAGCAGAGTGAGAATGAGACGAAGGCGATGATGACGTTTGCGTTAGCTATATTCTTTTCTTCATTTGCAGAAGTTTTCCTTTTTTTCGTTTAAACAGAGCTATGGAAAAAATGGAACAGATCTAGATTCTCCACGGATTTTATAAAAACAGAAAACGAAAATTCAGTGAATAAAAAATATTCCAATTAAGAACGTAGTTACATTAGTTCATTTGTTGGCTTATTTGCATTTTGTTGCTGGCGTTTTGTTATTTGAATTCTTTTCTTCGTCAGTTTTACAATTCGGAGTTATTTCATTTTTTTACACAAGCTCACATACTCGTACACATGTGTGTGTGCCAGCTGACCCATTTGAGGTTTTCACATTTCGGTTAAATATGTTTTTTGTTCTGGTCTAGTTGACCTGATTGTTGGTCAGGTTTGTCGGTTGTCCGGTCAGTACGGTTGGTTGCTTGGCTGGTCAGCCTCTTAAATAATGTGTGCTTGTTTCAAGGATCATAATTTGTCTGGCCAATGATTGTGTTTTTTAAACACACACACACACACACAATATGACCTTTTGTAATTGTTTACCACTTAAATGTAATTATGAACAGAATTTGAAAACGATTTTGAAGAATTTGAAAACGAAGACAATGGTATTGTAAAGAAAATATGTACTTCAAAAATATATTTAAACGAAACTACTAAAAGCTTATTTGGGTATGAGTTAAGCACTATAGCAAAACGTGTACAAAATAAATACTAAAAACAAAAATTTGAACTTGTGTAAATAGCCTAAGAATTTTACACTAAAGGAATGGCTGTAGCCTTACAGGCATATCTGACATTTAGTTTTACCATACGGTTGTAATTTCAGAAATCAATTTTCCCAAACAATTAAATTAACTTTTCTAAATTTTGAATGTCTTCACCTTATGTAATTGTCTTGGTCATTAATAGCAAATCTTTCTACTAAAAATTATCAATAAAGATCCACTTTTTAAAAAGCCCCCACATAACGGTAACTACCAAATTTCGGTATTTTATGGAGTGATGTATATTCACAATATGACAAATGATCGATATCAGTCCACGTTTTTGTATAGCCCAATTTCAGACAATTTTTGCGCAAATACCGCTACTACCTATTAATATGTTTTGTATTGAAAATTATATAAATCGATCCACATTTTTATACCCTACACAACTATGTTGTCAGGGTATTATAGCTTTGTGCAGCCCCAAAAGTTTTTAACGCCGCGAAATATTGGTCCTAGACCCACCTTTAAGTATACCGATCGTCATATCTCGACTAGCTGAGTCTATCTAGATATGTGTGTCCGTCCGTCCGTCTGTCCATTATAATTTGTAAACACGATACGGGCAACAGTTATGGACCAATATTCACGAACTTTTGCATGTAGGATGGGTTCTGGCCAATGAAGATCCCTATTGTTTTTGATAAAGATCGGTTAATATTTAGGGGATGAAATGGACCAAAAACTTTATTTTTGTCAAATTTCGCGAATTTTCACAGGGAGAAGAGGGTCGGGCCAAAGAATAAGCATGCCTGTTTTTATAAAGATCGGTCAATATTTAGCGGGGTCAAATGGACCCTGACTTTTGTGTGAACAATGACAAAATTTGTATTCTATGGCATATATATTTACTCCTGAAGGACAAAGACCCGAGAAGTTGATAGTACATACAAGAGGAGTGGTTGACCTTTAAATTGATACCAATCATACTGTCGTAGGTACTCGGATGCGGGAGTTACACTTAAATATTTACAGGTGCTTACGTATTCATATATTATTTAATAACTGATCGCTTTGTACTGATTATTAGTAACATTTTCTGACCTCTAGCCAGTCAAATATGTGCAAATATCGAGAAATATTGCCCAATCTCAGAATATAGAACCACAGAAAGTTAGATTTTCATGGAAGTTGTGTAGGGTATCATATGGTCGGCTCGTCCGACTATACTGCTTCTCTCACTGGTTATATATGTAGCTACCATTAGCGACGTAGCCAGAGAGGGGGCCAATAATACCCTTCACATGTATTGTGTATGTATTGATTTATGTTTGTCCATCTTCATGTCAATATTCCTTCAAAAATGCGACATCTGTTAGAATGCATTTGTTGAATATACCCAATGTGGTGAAGGCGTTTATATAGTCCGACTTTACTACTTTCCTTACTGGTTAGACTTGGCGCTCATATAAAGGTTCCGCCCGATTTTCGGTATTTTGAAGTGTTTAGCTGCATTTTCCTTTAAGTTAGTACTCCTGCTTTTTGGAGGCTGTCACGCTATGTAGAAAATGATCCACGTTGGTCTAGGTTCTGATATAGAGTCACACATTCTTATCAAAGGAGCTGTAAAATGGTAATACATATTTTTTTTTTTTTTTTTTTTTGTTGGATAGTAACATTCATGTATGAAGAAGAGGATCGATATGGGATCATATTTTCTGTATTTCGAAGTGTTTATCACAGGGACCGAAAAATAACAGTTATTTTTTAAAATGCGAACACAAAAATCTTCATCTAATGGACAGTAGTTTGTCAAAAAAAATTCTATATAAGTTCAAGCTAAAATATAAAGGTCACCCCCAAATTTCAGTATTTTGTGATTTTTCCCACTGAATTTCCAGGTTCTTGAAGATTGATATATATTTCTGCAAAGATATTCTAATATAGGTTCATGTTTTGACGTAGCCCCCATATACATGGTCCCCCAAATTTGTTGTATATTTAAAGGATACCACAATAAGCCCAAGCTTAATTAGAACATTCAGATTTCCAAGCCTATATTGATATTGATTATTAAATTTGTCTATTGAGGTTGGACTTAATCAATAGGGTTTCAAATCGGTCAGAACTGACAAGCCATAAACGACAATGAGTTTCATAAAACATATTTAAATTAGTGGAATGAATACATTTAGCATTGCGAATTAGTAATTTCACCACAATTTTTTCATCCTTTCCAAAACTATAGTATTATCCTCACCAAAGGAACAATTTCTTAATTTTTCCCATGAAGCAAAGCATTGAGATAACAAACTCCACAAACAATTCATTTAAATTTGTCCACGAATTCTTGATATTTTTTCATCGTCACAAAAAATAGCCAGCCATCCGTTCTAACAAGAGCCATTGCTCTAAACCATATTTATAACTGAATAATTTATAAAATACTACAAAGACAACAACACGTTAACAATATTCCTCTTTTTCTGGTCACACAAATGCGAATGGAAAAATAAACAAAAACACACGCATACACACACACACACACACACACACACACATATACACCAAATGTTCTAAATAGAAAAAATCTTGGTATCATTGCTCGTCAAAGCCAAAAATCCCCAATTTTTTTTCAGAGGAATAGAAAAATAAAAATACGAAAACAACAACAAACCAATATAGATATGAACAAACTAAAACGAAAAAGCGATTGCAATAACAACGTCAAAAACAAGGAGATTTTCAGATATAGATGTGAAATCGCTTGCATGGCTCCAGTACCAAATTTCATTCACCCATCCAACAGATGGGGAGATGTGGGAAAACACATCCTCCCATAAAAAAAAGAAAGATGGATGGTATAGAAGTCATGTTTAATGCAATAGTTGGTGAGATGGAGTATCAACCACAACAGCAATGGTAACAACAACGACAGCAACAACAATGGCAATAAAGTCAGCCAGTAACAACCGGAAAGGCAGCAGTAACAACAACAGAACCAGCACCAACAACAACAACTTGACTCATTCATTTAGTCATTCAAACTTAAACCGTTTTGAGTGCAATGCATCATTTATTCGTTTTAGCCATAACAGTTTGCAAATGTGTTTCCCCTCCATCAACCGCCCCGCCCGCCGCTCCCTTGACCCTATTCCACTTTATATTTCATGTAGAGCAGTAGTGCAGTCTTGTTGCCCAGAATATATATTGCCTTTTAGGTATTGTTGTTGTTGTTATCGTTGCTGCTAACTCTTAAAGTTATCCCCATGCAAAGGCAAAAAAAAACAACCAACCGAGAAATACAATTTGCGACGTGGTTCTGTGGTTTTTTAGCTCACCAAAATAAAATCGCAAGAAAAAATATGGGGGGGGGACATTTTTAAGAGGGTATTAAAAAATAAACCTTTTGTAATTTTTCCAAGGATGTGCAATGCGGATTTTGCAAGGATGTGCAATGCGATAGGCAAGTTTGTCTGTTTATTTTTTGGTGATTTTTTTTTTATTTTTTCTAAACCAAAACCAACCAATCAATTAGAATATATTTCCTTTTGCCGGATATACATTTTCCAATGTAAGGAAATTGGGATTAAGTTATCCTTTTGATATTGGTATACGGATAAAAAAAGTAGACTATTTGGAGTAGTTAGAATTGTATGTAAACATGACAGCGATGAAAAGGACAAGTAAAAAATGTCGAACCGGACCGACAATCTACCTAGAGGAGGAAATTTACAATACCTATATGGGGATTAAGCCATCGTGTATTGCTGCCAGTAGGATTTTTATTCTGAAACGAAATATTCTTTAAGAAGACGAAAAATTCGGTTTGGACCTTTAATAAAACGAAGCTGGACCAGGACCTTTATATGGGGCCTAGGTCAAAACCTTCAACATTCGTTCTTGATGTAGTCATTTCTTGAAGAAGTCACGGGTGCTAAGTCAGGTGTGTAGGCAGAAGCAGATTTGCATTGTGGTTTTATCTTTTCTTTTCGATCTTTTGCCGTCCACCATAGTATGAAGGGCATGTTAATTATACTCTCTGCCTTATGGCTACTGATCGTATATACACTTTTCTACAATGTATCTCATCGAAATATTGGTTTTAGACCCCATGTTTCTTTGGACATAATTCGTTTCAGACAATTTGGAAACGATTTACAAATGTCCGTCTGTCTGGCCGGCTTTTGCGCCCGATACCTCTCGAAGAAAGGAATATATTTCATTCAAACTTTGCACATCGTAATATTTCTCTCAAACTAAGTTCAAGTTTGAAGATGGGGAATATCGGTCCATTCCCTCTGGTACCTCGCCCACAGAATTGTCAAAAATTTGCTGGAAATTAATTTAATAATAACATGCGAACGGACTATCCGATTTGAACCAAACTTTGCTAAACCTATGATCTTCACCAAGTCTAGACCACTCCTTCTGGTACCTCCCCCACAAATGGTCAACATTTTCAATATTTATAGAACTAATATCAGGCGAATGGAACCCAATTTGAACCAAAGTTTACACAACATATTATCTTTACCAAGCCTAGGTCAAGTTTTGAAATCATCATAGAGATCGCAGTATTTTAGATAGAGCTTTGAAATTCACTAGGATTGCAAATGGCGTATATCGGTCACGTTTTGGTATAGCCCCCAAAATAAGGGTACCCCCAAATATTTGTGGGATTTTTTCGACACGTTTTCAACCGAATTTGTTGTAATTTGCTACTTTTGTTTCTCATTGGGTATCAAATCTTCCTACCGAAAATTATTAATATTGGTCCACTTTTATGGTAGCCTCCATATAAAGGTACCCACACATCATTGTTCCGTATTCTGGTGGTTTAGAGACGTTTTGCCGCAGAATCGACTGTAAATTGGTATTTTGTATTTCCTTTGTCTATCAGATCTGCCGACGAAAAATAATAAATATTGGCATATGTTTCTGTGTAGCCCTCCTATAAAGGTACGCCCCAATATTCGGTATTTTGATTGTTAGGGACACATGTTTTTTTTCTAATTGATTGTAATTTGTGATTTTGGGTTGTGGTATGAATGTAATTCTTCTTATTAACTCTCAATATTGATGCACCTTTTAGGGAAGCTTCCAAATTACGCTGAATTTTCAACAAATGTTGTTGTTGATGATGGTAAAAACAAAACTAACCATTGTGTCCAGTTTAATCGAAGAGAGAAAATTCCATATCGTCATCGGACTCATCGGGTACTTCTTCCTTCTTGACTTCGGCAGCAGCTGAGTAGAAAATACACCTACCAAAAATTATCAACATTGACCCATGTTTCCGGGCAACCCCGGGCAATATAGCTCCCATTATTCCGAATTATAGGGATATTGAGCTCCCATATAATGGTACACCCATTATACGGTATTTTGGGTGGTTTGGGAATGATTTTCCATCGAATTCGCTCTAATTTGTTTTATTAAGTTTTAATGGGGTGTCAAATATTCCCATAAAAATTATCAATGACATTTGGCTTAGCTAATATACAAATTTGTGCGATGTATATATAGGTCCAAGTTTTTTATAACCCCACCATAAAGTTCCGCTTCATATGAGTGGTTATATTTGGACATATCGGATTCCTGATGAATAAAAAATAAATGAAATTATATGAATTTTGGGACCAATGTTGCCGAAAGTGGGCACAAAAAATGTAAAATTTAAGACTTGGGCGGATTTTGGGCATTTTTTCCGGAACAAATACATTTTTTTCTACTGTACACAACTATGTTGTGAGAAATATTAGAGTCCCAAGAGTTTGTACAACAAGAAAATGTTGCTTCAAGACCACCGATATATTTCGACTAGCTGATTCGATGTAGACACGTTTCTCCGTCCGTCTGTCCACTAAAATTTTTAGTTTTGGACCAATCGCCCAATCTGATCGCAATTATGACCCGAACAAGACTAAATTTTACACGGGGAAGGGTATCTGCTCAGGAAAAAGCATGAATGTTTTCATGAATATCATTTAATATTTGGCCGGTTGGACATTTGTATGAAAAATGACAAAATGTACTCCAGAAAAGAGCGCGAAAGGTCACAGTTTATCCAAGTGTAGTGATTGATCTTTAAATGTATACAAAGAATATTGATGTATATACTCGAATGTGGGAATTATTGTCCAACTTTTTCCCACTATCAAATATAGCGCCAAACGTTACAAAATATTTTATGTCCCTGCGGAAACCTATAGTTCTCTGTATTAATCATATGTCCAGTCGCATTTTTGTAGGGTATTGTATGATCAGCCCGTCTGAATATTCTGCTCCACTCACTGGTTTTATTTTAGGTCATTCAGTTCGTATTGCCGACATATATATAAACCATCAACCTCGGTTAGCTGTGCTCTATGCAGCAACGTAGCCAGAGGGAGGGCTACCAGAAGGAGTGGTTCGATATTTTCCATCTCCGAACTTACGTTACGATGTACTCAGTTTGAATGAAATCGGCAACTTCTTTCGTAATGTATCGTGCGCACCAGTCAAACAGACGGTCATTTGTAAATTGACTTCAAATTGTCGAATCGGATTTGGTCCCAAGAAACTGCGGCAATGCAATTTACTTAAAATCGGACGAAAATATATATGGAAGCTATACCCAAATATGAAACGATTTAAACGAAACTTGTCACAGGTTAGGTTATAATAATTTCGGTTATACTGTCAGCCATATAATATTCATATATATTATCTAAATCTCAACCGCGAAACTTGGCACATAAAATTCTGCACTAAATTCAATACGTTATGCAACATAAGAACTTTGGCATATTATTTAAATTAAATCGGACAAAAAAATATATATCTAGATCTGAACTGATTTTCATGAAAAACGTATGTCCAATACGTCATGCCAAATTCCGTGCAAATGGGAAGATATATAGGGACGTTGGTGCACCATTTATGTGAAATCGGACGAAGCTATATATGGAAGCTATTTCTAAATCTGGGGCGATTTTCATGAAACTTAGCATAAATCATTCTAGACCTAATTCAGTACGTTATGTCAAATTTCGTACAAATCGAAAGATATATAGGGACTTGGTGCACCATTTACCTTAAATCAGACGAAACTATATATGGGAGCTATATCTAAATCTGAACCGATTTTCTCCAAACTTGGCACACATCATTGTGGACCTAATTCAGTACGCTATACCAAAACTTGTATAAATCGAAAGATTTTTAGGGACTTTGGTGCACCATTTACCAAAAATGGGGCGAAACTATATATGGGAGCTATATCTTAATCTGAACCGATTTTCTCGAAACTTAGCACACATCATTCTAGACATAATTCAGTTTGATATGCCAAAATTCGTGAAAATCGAAAGATTTGCAGGGACTTTGGTGCACCATTTACCAAAAATCGGACGAAAATATATATGGCAGCCTATCACGATTTTTCCCAATTTCAATATTTCGCCAAATAAATGAGCTGAGAAATTTCAGCCAAATCGGAGCGACCTGTACTTTGTTTACAATTTTTAAAAGAAAGGCATTACAAAAAAACTTTTAAAATTAAAAATCAATTTTGTTATTATTTTTCCAACATTTCCAGTGTACAATTTTTAAAACAAAGGGATTACAAAAAAACTTTTAGAAATAAAAATCAATTTTGTTGTTATGTTTCCAACATTTCCATTCTTCAAAACAGTGTACTTTTCTTTATTTGAATTTCTTTAATATTTAACGTCATTTTATACATTTTCAACTCTTGAATTTTTGGGCATAACTTGTTAATTTTGGCCACTTTTTAGGGGAAATTGTTTTTTGGGCGGAAATTGTTTTTTTTTTTAAACGGCAACACTGTTTGGGACATTTTGGGGTTATTGAATGGTACCTAATATATTTGCAGAAGCATTTTAATATAGATCTATGTATTAACATGACCCCATATAAAGGTCCCGCCAATTTTCTGTATTCTCAAGTTTTTAGCCCCATTTTTCAGACAAATTGGCAGCAATTTGCGATACCGGGCTAATAAACGGTTCATCTAAGTCTCAAAATTTCGTTATGGTTCCATTTTTAACAAAGGTCCCATAAATAGGACCATATTTCTCGTAAATTTTAGGAAATAGGAAATAAAGGATCCCATTGTTAGTCGATATAAAATATAAGGCATTAATACTGCTTAAGCTCTCCTATAAGAAAATATTGGATCAAATTCCTCTTTTGTCCACAAACATTAGGCTTAGGTAAGGCTATGTCTATCGGTCGAAATGTATTCGGTTAATATTCGATATAATAATTATGTAGACCCCAGAGGTATTCCACAAACGCAGTGCCTCGAGTTATACTTCACTCCCTATTGCCATATTATTTCAGATATTTTCGAAAATTTCCTCGTCATATAACACAACCGCTAATAATAGAATTTTCCAGCCATTCATCATATACAGCATAAATTTAATAACGATTAAATATTCACGACTTCCTTACTGGAATTTGAATTTTAAATCCAAACTAACAAATGAAAAAAACTGTATTCCAATAACACAACTCCACAACCAACATAATCAAAATAAGAAAACTAAAAAAAAAAACAAAAACCTCATCACCATGACTGACAGCGATAAAGTTTAGCATTTCCAACACTAACGATAAACTTTCGAATACGGTTTTTAGGAAGTACTTTCGCCATTTCACCATATCTCGTACAATTCTATTGTACGAAATGAATGAAGGAAAATTGGGGTAACGTTATTACTTTTCAAAACACACATATACACTCACACATATACAATACAAACAAACATACAAATAGCAAATGCCACATAAAGATTTGCAACGGAGAAAAAAAACACTCTGCGTAGAACTTGAGCATATTGCAGACAGGAATTGTAAAATAAAGAGAAACATTGTGAATGAAATTTACGATAACGTATTGCTGCAATTGTTGGTATTCTTGCTATTGTTTTTGCTGATGTCTCTGCTATCATTACTTACTGTGTTAGCGTTGTTGAAACTGATGCTGCCATGATGTTTTACTGTGTTTTGACTTAATTCGTATGCGTCAAATCGTTTTATTTTCAAAATGTTTGTTTGTAGTAGTTTTTCGCAACTTTCAAAAACAAAACGTTAGCAACCGTTCGTATGAGCTTGAATAAAGGAGTTGCCATATAAAAGCATAAGGATCCCAAAAAATTTAAGGTATTTTCAAGGCCTGGGTCAAATTATGGCAGTTGATATCGAGTCGTTTCGATTGATGTTATTCAATTTGGTATGACCACATTCGACATCGGACACATTTCGTCGAAATGTCCGATAAAAACTAAAAAGAAGGAGTGGAATGGGCGGATAATATAAGACAATAGACCTCTTTGAATATATATATATATTGAATATATATATATATATATATATAACAATTTCAACAGCGTTGCGACGATATTTATTGCTATAAAATGATAAATATAAAATTGTTGAAGAGTTACCAGTTACAAATCACAAATAAATAAATTTTGAATGCCTCCGAGTAAATCTTCCCAATAAAGGAAATTTAAATGATTCTCTATTATTTCTCCGATTTTATCGAAATTTTTGACGACCAGTGCGCCTTTGTCAAAAAAAAACTGTAAAATGTACCTAATTTTCTCTTTGTTCGCTTCCATTTTTAACACCCTGTAACTCACAACTGAATGCACAAAACCCGGTAAGGAAACAAAACCCGGTAAGGAAAGTTCAAAAGTCGGACGGGGCCGACTATATTATACCCTTCACCACTTTGGATACATACAAGAGATGCTAATATATACAATATCCTGTAGATAGAACAAACATTGCATCTATGGAGAACCATTGTATTGGAATCGGGCGAAATTAAATGTGTGATCTACATAGATATTTGAACCAATGAAAAAACTATACACATACCATTCTGATATATTGAAAAATTGCATGCCAAACCTTGGATTTGGTCCACCATACATATACTGACAGGTACTTGAAAAAAATATAGGGATCATACCAAAAAGTGTACCTATACCGACATTTCTACAAACCGATTATGGTTTTAAATATTGGTCCTAGACCCCACACAGGGGCTAGGCCTAAATGCGTGTTACGGTTCATATATATATTAGGTTAATGTTCTAGTTTTTTTCGTATCTTACGCAGATGAAATGATTACAACAGAGCCTTAGAACCAAACCCAAACACGGAACAAATCATATAACTATTTAACTAAAAAAGGGGGTTATATGGGGAGGACCCCAAAAAGGGGGCGAATATTTAAAATTTTTGGTAGAGAGATTTGTTACCATATACGACTTCATAATACCAAATTGCAGCAAATTCGATTGAAAAGCGCACTCAAAACCCCCAAAATACCGAAAATTAGGGGGTACCCTTATATGGGGGCTATCCGAAAAAATGGACGTATATTTATAATTTTTCGTGGAGATATTTGGTTTCTATTAAGAACTCTAAATACTAAATTACAGCCAATTCGGTGGAAAAATACGATCAAAACCCCAAAAATACTGAAAATTAGAAGGTACCGTTATATGGGTGCAACCAGAAAAAGTGGACCTATATTTATAATTTTTTGTGGAGACATTTGGAACCCAATAAGAACTCAATGTACAAAATTTCAGCGTATTCGGTTGAAAAACGTGCTCAGAACCCCAAAAATACCGAATATTGGGGGGTACTGTTATATGGGAGCTATGCCTAAACGTGGACCGATATATCCCATCTTCGAACTTGACCTGCCTGCAGACAAAAAAAACTCTATGGAAAATTTCATCTCCCTATCTCAATTCCTTTAGAAGATATCGTGATTATAACAGACGGACGGACGCATATATGGTGCATATATATGGGAGCTATATCTAAATCTGAACCGATTTTCTTCAATTTCAATTTTACACTGCCAATATTGGCCCGATTTAGACAAAATTTAGCTCAGAGTATTGAATTAGGTCTAGATTGATATGTGTCAAGTTTTGTTGTAATCGGTTCAGATTTAGATATATCTCCCATATATAGTTCCGATTTTTGGTAAATGGTGTACCAAACTGAAAATGTTTGCCCGGTTGGGATCAAATTTTACACAGAGTGCGGAATTTAGTCTAGTTTGACATCTGTGAAGTTTTGTTCAAATCGGTCCAGATTTATATATAGCTCCCATATATAGTTTCGTCCGATTTTATGTAAATGGTGCACCAAACTCCCAATAATGGTCCGATTTAAACAAAATTTTGCACTGAATTCAGTCCAGTTTGGCATCTATGAAGTTTGTCTTGAAATCGGTCTAGATTTAGATAAAGGTCCATATATATTTTCGCCCAATTTGCACCGATGGTGCACCAAACTCCCAATATTTGTCCGATTGAGACAAAATTTTGCGCAGCATACTGAATTAAGTCCAGTTTGATGTGTGTGAAGTTTTTTATACCCTTCACCACACTGTGGTACAGGGTATTATGTCTTTGTGCATATGTTTGTAACAGGCAAAAGGAAACGAGATAGACACATGGTTCCTTTTGAGAATAAGCATAGAATCACTTTCTGAGTCGATTTATGCATGTCTGTCCGTCCGTCCGTCTGTAGATGTTAAATTGTAAACACAGTACAGGTAGCATTTATGATTCGATTTGGATGAAATTTGGCACAAGTCACTTATTTGGCCCAAGGACGAACCATATTGAAATTGGGAAAAATAGATATAGCTCCCATATATATCTTTCGATTTGCACGAAATTTGGCACAGAGTACTGAATTAGGTCCAGAATGATATAGCTCCCATATATATCTTTCGATTTGCACGAAATTTGGCACAGAGTACTGAATTAGGTCCAGAATGATTTGTGTCAAGTTTCGAGAAAATCGGTTCAGATTTAGATATAGCTCCCATATATAGTTTCGTCCGATTTAAGGTAAATGGTGCACCAAAGTCCCTACATATCATTCGATTTGCATGAAAATTGGCACAGAGTATAGAATTAGGTGCAGAATGATGTGTGTCAAGTTTCGAGAAAATCGGTTCAGATTTAGATATAGCTCCCATATATAGTTTCGTCCGATTTAAAGTAAAAGTCCCTATATATCCTTGGATTTGCATATATATTTTCCTCCGATTTAAGGTAAATGGGTCTCCAAAGTCCCTGTATATCTTTGGATTTACAGAAAATTTGGCACAGCGTACTGAAATTTGGCACAGCATACTGAATATAACCTAGCTTGAAGCAACCCTGTATCTGACCAAGTGAAAAATTTAGTATATGTTGCATAATAACATGTTTATGGATCCAATTTCATTTTACAGGTCCTTCAAAAATTCGACGTCTGTTAGGATTCATCTGTTGAATATGCCCACAGTGGTGAAGGATATCATATAGTCGGCCCCGTCCGACTTTACTACTTTCGTTACTGGTTTGAAATTTGTTCAAAGTTACATATATCTCCCATACAAAATTTTGCCGGTCTTCATACAAATGTTACACCAAAATCAAGTCTGCCCAATTGACATGCAATTTTTTAATAGATTTCAGAATGTCATGTGTATGGTTTTTATTGGTTCAAATATCTATGTAGATCACATTTGTTTTTTATCCGAGACCATGTCAATAGTCATCCATCATCCACAGGATGTTGTACACATTATCATTTCTTGTGAAGGGTATCATATAGTCGGCCCCGTCCGACTTTTGAACTTTCCTTACTGGGTTTTTTACTGCGAAATATCAGCCTTCCAACAAGCATAAATCTGAATTTGTTTGATCGATACTTTATGAGAAATCTCTCCGTATAATGGATTTATTTTTCCCCAACCTAATATATTCTTGATCAGCGTAAAACTCCATGGCAATTTAAGCATGTTCGTCTGTCTATTGTAATCACTCTAGCCGAATTGAGATAGATTGTCAAATTTTTGCATAGAGTTGTCTTTTGTCTGCAGGCAGGACATGTTCGAACATGGGTTATATCGGTCCACATTTAGGAACCCCCAATATTCGGTATTTTGTGATTCTTGAGTGTTTTTTCAACCGAATTCGCTGAAATTTGGTACATTGGGTTCTTATTGGGTACCAAAATTTTCCACTAAAAATTATACAAAATTATACGATAGCCCCCCATATAACGGTACCCACTAATTTTAAGTGTTTTGTGGATTTTTGGAGTATTTTTCCAACCGAATTCGCTGTAATTTAGTACTTTGAGCTCTTATTGTGGGTACGTATGTAAGGGTACCCCGCAATTTTCAGTATTTTGGGGGTTTTGATCTTATTGGGTAATAAATCTCCCTACTAAAAATTATAAATATAGGTAATTTTTTCGGGTAGCGCCATATAAAGTATCCCCATCATTTCGGCATTATTTTCGGTATTTGGGCTTATTGAGCGGGGTTTTAACCGAATTCGTATGTGCCGTATGTGGTAACTCTCCCACCCAAAAAATTATTAATATTCGCCCCTTTTAGCAGTAGTCCTCCGTTAGTATCAGACCACGTTTTGACGGGGAAATATCCCCCATAAAAATTTTGTATTTGATGTAAACCATTATACATGTAGAATTATCACTATAGATCCACTTTTTGGTATGTCAGTATACCTATGGTGTAGGGTATGCAAAGTTCGGCCCGGCCGAACTTAACGCTTTTTCCAATTGATTTTTTTTATTTCTTTACTACAGATACCACCATAGTATATGACATTTATTTTTTCATTGAAAAATTCACCTACTAACGTTTTTTATTTCCATATTTCCCCAAAGTTGTTAAAATAAATCCTCATCCTCCGCGACAGATTAATTTTACCACTTGCTGAAGCTATACATAATTTAAATGTCAATTTTACTTTTTCCTGTTACTACAGCGGAAATCTTCTTATTACTCTGCCTTTCAGTAAGAAAAAACAAACAGACCCAAACAACCATGCCTACTCCCACTTTTATATATGAAAGCCTACTACAATAAATATACGTATACGTACGAGGTAACACCACTACACTTCAAATCTAATAACTTGAAAACTGCTTGCTATAATAGGATTTTTGTTGAGCAAGATATATATGAAATTTCGAAAGTAAGGTGGCTTTCCAGATTAATTTTAATTAGTTTGTGCTTTGTGGTGGAAATATATTTCAAACCGACAAAATGGGAAATATTCTCTATGCGATATAAATAAAAGGGAGGAAACGAACGAGTGAGCGAATGAACGAATGGGTGAGAAAAGAAATTAAGAATTGCAAAATATTTCTATTTACATAATCCGATGAATGACAATAATAAAAATTTTCGTCGGCATTGAGAATGAAAATTTTACATTTCGAATTGGCATTGCATTGCCACAACCACAAAAGTAGATTTTAATGAATTGCATTGAGAGGCTGGTTGGTTGGCATTGTAATTGTGCAAATTAATGATGGTGATGGGAGTGTGCGTGTGTGTGTTGAAAACTATGTTGAGATATGAGAAATAATTTTGAGAGCAAAACCCGAGTTGTTCGATTGTTGAATTTTATCTCAGCCTATATAACCAACTAGCATACAATTGTGCTAGAATTCCAAAATAACACATCTTATTGAAAAAATCTGTAATATGGTTAAATTTTTTTCTAATTGCGTTGTTTTCTTCTATTTCCTCTTTCCAGGTCATCACAATTGCCCCTCAGGTTTCGATGAATCCGAAGAGGAATGTGGTACAGCACGAAAACTGCTCGAACTGCCTGGCGGTGTATTTGCAGCGTTGGGCTGTATAGCGGCGGCGATAACCGCCTGCCTGATATTCTGCATATTTGGCTTACTGAGAAAACGTAAGAAAACTGTATTACAAAAATCTATTATTAATGGTGGTACTTTGAAAAAGGATTTCAAAAAAGACTCGCTCTTTATTGATCCGTCTTCCTGACACGGGCTGCAGCCGGTCGAATATATACATGTCGATCGGGAGACCACAGTGTGATGTGATGCCAGCAACGAGGCCAGCATGGAAAGACGAAGAATTGTTTTATTAGTAATTCTAGGTACTACTATATAAAAAAAATTAATTAAAAAGAGAAAAAATGAGAGAGCGAGGACACATGAGCACAGCAAGTGATCTCGGGGAGTTATGTGGAAAATGGAAATAGACAACTCTACTGTATACTAATGAAAACAAAAAAACACACACACAATAGCAATTATTGGTACTACAATAAGAACAAGAAGAAGACCAGCAGGATGAAATTAAGGGGGAAGGGAAATTCTCCCCACAAAACCAAAATTTTTCTAAATGCTTGAAAACCAAACAAACAAAAAACCCCAAAAAACCAACTCTTTATAGCGTAAAATAATTATACTTTAAAACAACAAATCAGTATTAAGGAGCAAAAATACTTTATTATAAAAACCAACAAAAAAAGACGAACACAAAAACAACAACAACCACAAGGAAGACGAGACGAAGTAGAGACAAAGAAAATTACTTTACAACCAAAAAAATAAGTTTTATGAGTTTTTGTGTTTTCTTTTTTAACAACAACAAGAACAACACCATTATCATCAGGACAACTTTGTGCAAAAGGATTTTACTTTTTTTATTAACATCATCAACAACAACAACAACATCAAGAAGCCGTAGCAAAATCAAGAAACTTAGAGAAAGATGGAGACAAAAAATCAATACAATCACTGCCTTACAACAAAAGAAAAAAAATTAAAACAAAAACAAACGATACTATGAAACTATTTAAAATTTATATTGAAAAATTTCTTTAAATTTTTTATTATTATTATTATATATTTATAATAATTTGTATTATAAAAACCAAATAACAAGTAAACAAAAAAATGCATATAGTGGCTGGGAGGTGGAACATCTGATAAATCGATTTTAAATATTAAAGAAAATTTTGAAAATTTTTAGAGTAAAAATTATAAAAACAATTTGAATATAAAGTACGTCATTATTTATTTAAGTCCATTTTAACTGACCTTCTATAGTTTATGTTGAGAGGAGAGTGGTAAATGACAAAACTCAGAATTGATTTAACTAACAATTCATACAATTACAATCAGAATCTAACATAAAAGTTCGATTTAAATATCAGGAACTGAACTGTTTATATTTAAAGACTGAAAAAATGTTATTAATGTGTTGGGCATAATGAGGACTTTTAATGGTGAATATTGGGTATTGAGTAGTATTCGTAGCTATAAGCCTTTCTGAGCAATGAACGAGTGAAAGTGGGAAAGGTCTATGAAATCATAAGAAAATCGATTTTGAGGACACAATTTAAAATCTGAGCGATATTTTTGTAGAATATTTGGAGGCCAAAAATCTCATCTTATTGGTATTTTCTATGGTTCAAAAGGAGGATATGTTTTACAAAAATAATACTCATTTGATTGACTGAAGTCATATAATTTTAAAATTAACCTGCAATGAACGCAAGCAACCATATAACGCATTTTCTTCATGAACCCACAATAATTCAATATCGGAAATTGTACATCAAAGTATGATAATACAGAAAATCGTATATGTTTAGTTTAAGAGGACTTCCCAACACGTGGTCTTATTTTTATACCTCTTTAGCGCAGTTCATTTAGATGAACATTTTTGGGTTAAGACTATACAAAAATCGAAGGATATCTTTATACTAGGGGTGGCGTAGCACAGTGTATAGTGGAGGAGGATCAATTCGTTCAACGTGGTTTTCAAAAATTTGTAAGAGTCTTACATTCCCCTCCAAATGAAATTCATCCGTACAATACAAAATAGGAATGCCAGAAGATAGCACCACCTAGAGGAAAATGTCAAAACTAAATATGCTGTACAAAATTCAATGATGCATTGTTTCTAGGCAGTGATAGATGGCAGCACCATCAGCTGAGACAGGTTACAGCAGGCCAATCATCTATTTAGTTAAAATAAACCGATGAATAATGAAACTAACACGAGACTCATAATAATAATCATGTAAGATAGCGAACGGCGAAGAGCTTAAGACTATAAAAATCTGGCGGCATCATTAAAATAGCAGCGTAATTCGACCTAAAATTGTGGTCCAATATACCAACTAGTGGTCCCGTTTTTAACACTTTAATAAGGATATACTTTCTAACATTATACCAAGTTAAAGTAGATTAAGATTATTAAGGATTGTTTTGGTATATATTTTAACGGAATTAACAGTTTAAAAAAGATGTAGATATAAACAAGGTACACCTTGTCCACACCTCAGGCTACCGAAAAACAGGCGGATTCATTATATTTGATATACACCAGGTATTGAACCTGAACAAAATCCCAAATTTTAGCTGATTCTTCCTAAAATGCTAAAATACTAAAATGCAACGATCGCACAGATACAATTTATAAGGTGAACCGCAATTTGTAGTCTTATTTTTAACACAATTTTTAGGAGGTGGTATCTGACATATGAAAAAGTTCAATTTTGTTAATAAATTTGGCTAAGTCCTTCAGACAATGAAAAAATCGAGGGTCAGTATTAAACATTATATTCTTTGCGATAAAAAAAAACATTGGCTAAGGTCCGGAAATTTCACTCTATTGACAATATTTTACATTCAGACCTAATGTCGGTTCCTACAGGGCTCAACAATAGTTCTCTTTAGCTCTATAGAAGGAAAATTTGAAGTGGGAATTATTTTAATAGAAAACCTTTAAGAAGTCTTTCATCCATCAAAGAAATCCAATAGATCTTGTGTAGATAGAAGATCCGCAAAAGATTTTCTATTGATAGAATACAGCCAATAATTATTTTATAAAAGAATAATCTCAACAGGTCCTTCCTCTATAGTTAGAAGACCACTAATATATATAGAAGACTATCAAAAATAACAATAATACCCCATTAATATATAGAAGAGTTTCTACGGATAAAATATCTTCTCCAGGTCTTGTAAAAGTCTTTGAAGAAGTCTTATACAAAACGAAGACTTTATATAGGTCTCCAATAGATAAAGAACTTCCAACAGATATTCTATAAGTGGTATTAAGAACAAGAGACAAATAATAGACTTACAATAGGTCTTATTTGTATGTATAGAGGATCTCATGAAGGAGATAGACGATCTCAGGTCTTTTATAGATATATGGGTTTTATATAGAAACAAAAGAAAACAGAATTTTTACTAAACCTATATATTTGATATAGTTTCTATAAATGAAAACAAGATTTATATGGTAACAAGTAATTTAATAATTTTTGTTAGGAATATTTTCCTCTCTATGAGAACCCTAATACTAAATTGGAACCAATTCAGTGGAAAAATGTTCCCAAAAGCTTAAAAATAATGTATATTGGGAGGTACCACTCTATGATAGCCACCCTGAAAAATGGACCAATAGTGAAAAGTTTTTGTTTGAAAATTGTATACCTAGTATGAACCCAACACACCAAACATCAAATTCGCAAAAGCTCCAAAACCTCAAATATTGTCAGTATCGTTATATTTGGGCTACTCTAAAAAATTGTACAGATATATACCATTTCCAGTACTAAACAAGCTAGGAGTAATCACAATTTGTGTGTCCAATTTCAAAGTTTTGTCTTCAGTATTGCGAGCTCTACCCTGACTTTAACATAGCTAAATCTGACCAATAGTATATAATTCGTGGGGTCTCAGATGAATATTTCGAAGCATTGCAAACGGAGGTGGAGGGTAGAAGAAGAGGTGCTTTTGACAGAAGATCATCTAAATGTATTATAGAAAGAATACCATACTCAGAGCTGCTACAGATAGAATTCCTGTATGAAGTCGTCTAAAATGAAAGACCCTCATCTAGTCTTTGATAGACGATATTAAGAAATTAATTGAAATATTTCAACAAGGTACCTTTAATAAATAACTGACTTTCAACAAATATACAGGGTTGCCCATATTCGACGGACCCATGTTTTTAAAAAAAAAAATCCAAGAATAATTGGCATCACAAAATTGGTCATCATGTCGCGATAACGCTCCTGATTGATGGTAACAGCATGACAATTTTTATTTGGAAGAAAATCGGCCCAATGACTGTTTTCTCACTAACGTCGCACCAAACTGTGACTTTTTCGTCATGAAGAGGCACTTCTTGAATCTCCTGAGGATTTTCAGTGGCGTAAAAACGGCAATTTTGCTTATTTACGGTCCCATTCAATGTGAAATGGGCTTCATCGGACATGATAATTTTGTTCCAAAATTGCTCGTTATCTTCGGCCATTTCGATGACTCTTTGGGCCCATTCCAATCGACGAGGCTTGTCCGCAGGCAACATTCTTTGCGTCAAGTGAATTTTGTGCGGGAACAAATGCAAATCAATGCGATTAATCCGTTGTAAAGTGGACCGAACCATGCCCAACTGCTGAGAACGGCGTTTATGGGATGTTCTTGGCGACCTCTCAGCACTGATCGCCTTGGTTATATGGCCTCTTCGGATTAGAAAGAGCCTTACCAGTCGAACATTTTTCGTATTTGGTAGTCATACATTTTTATGACTACCAATCATCTTGGAACCCACATTATATACCCATTTCATATAAACATTTTCTCACTAACCTCACATCATTTTCAAAATTTTTCAAAATTGACTTATTTCAACGACAACGATGCACAAAATTTACTCGTGAACACGGCTTAAATTCTATAATTGTAATTCTGTAAATTTTTAAAAATAATATTGTATATAAACTTATCACACAATCCACCCCACCAGCTATATGCAATTTTTCTAACTTGTTAACTAATTTAAAATATAATTACCTTTTTAACTTAGTTATATGATGTATATTCTCCTTTTCTTTCTATTTTTATTTCTATTTCTTTTCTTTGTTTATTTCCACCCCAAACTAAAAAAAATAAAAAAACTTTTAGTATAACGCTAAAGAAAAATGGAAAAGAACTACTGTGTAAATTAGGTACCTTTAATAAATAAAAAATAATAATAATATTAAATTATAATAAAAAACACTGTAATTGAATGTCAAACAAACTAAAAAAATTAATTAATTGAACTATAAAAACACACATACATACCTACACATTATTATAAGATAAAACACTCATTCACTCATTTGAAAAGAAAACATGCCCAAAAAACCAAATCATTTTTTAGTTTTTAAGCTCCACCTATTATTATTATTATTACAATTATTATTATCATTATATAAATTAAATTTGAAAAAGAACAAAATACTTTATTGTTAGTGGCACAAGGAAAACCAAAAACAAAAAACTTAGTTAAAAAACCAAAGCAAAGCACAAAACAAACAAACCAACCAAGAAACCAAATAAGGAAAACTTAAGCAAAATGAAATGGACTTTATTCGTAGAAACAAAAGTATGTATATGAATTTTAGTATTAAAAAAAATATGAAGAAAAAAACAAAAAAAAAATAATTAACTCTGTGTATAAGGAAATCTCGAAAGTGTTGTGATGTCGTTAACATGATTCACATGCATATAAAAAAAAAAAACAAATTGAAAAATAATAAAAAAGAAACAAAAACAAATTGAAAACAAAAAAAAACAAATATTTTTTTTTTATTTTTTCATTAATTTTACTGAAGGTCTGTAACGATTGGCAAAGAATTGGCTAATATTCGAATTTGGATTTCATATTATTTTCTTTTGCCTTTGATAGATATTAACTATTTCCATTTAAATTACATATTGATAGAATAACACTAAAGGACTTTTAAGGATAGAAGACTTTTTCCTTTTACAGATAGGAAACCAGTGAGCGGAGCAGTATAGTCGGATGGGGCCGACCATATGATACCCTACACAACTTCCATGAAAATCTAACTTTCTATGGTTCTATATTCTCATATTGGGCAATATTTGCACACATTTGACTGGCTAGAGGTCAACAAATGTTACTAATAATCAGTACAGGCCCTCTAAATACTTGTCCAGATTCCCTTCACCGTGGGTTGTGTTGTGATGTTCGGCCGCGATATTTGCACGCATTGGACTGGCTAGAGGTCAACAAATGTTACTAATAATCAGTACAGCCCCTCTAAATACTTGCCCAGATTCCCTTCACCGTGGGTTGTGTTGTGATGTTCGGCTTTCGATTCGAAAAGTACAAATAATTAAGTTTTTGGTCCACTTCAGCCGAAAAATTAGTATCTGATCATCACCTAACATTTAAGACGTTGGCCTTGACCATAACTGGAATCTCATGGAACATTTCAAAGCGATAAGCGCTATATTTCCGCCCTTCAGTGTGGTAAAAGGCTACTAAATAATATATGAATACGTAAGCACCTGTAAATGTTTAAGTGTAACTCCCGCATCCGATTACCTACGGCAATATAATTGATATCAGTTTAAAGGTCAGCAACTCCTCTTGGATATATTATCATCTTCTCGGGTCTATGTCTTCCAGGAGTAAATATATACGCCATAGAATACAAATTTTGGAATTTTTAACACAAAATTCAGGGTCCATTTGACCCGCTAAATATTGACCGATCTTTATCAAAACAAGTATGCTTATTCTCTGGTCCGATCGCATTATCCATGTAAAATCCATGTAAAAAAGGTGGGTCTAGGACAACATAGTCAGGGTATTATCAACACAAGTATGCTTATTCTTTGGTCCGATCGCCTTATCCATGGAAAGATTCGAGATGTTTGGACCATAATTGCGGCCTCTGGAGCGACCAGAAAACCCGACAAAAATTAGGTATTTGATCCATTTCATCCCCTAAATATTAACCGATCTTTACCAAAAACAATAGGGGTCTTCATTAGTCAGACCCCATCCTACATGAACAATTTCGTGAAGATTGGTCCATAACTGTGGCCTGTATCGTGTTTACAAATTATAATGGACAGACGGACGGACGGACACACATGTATAGATCGACTCAGCTAGTCGAGATATGACGATCGGTATACTTAATGGTGGGTCTAGGATCAATATTTCGCGGCGTTACAAACTCTTGGGGCTACACAAAGCTATAATACCCTGACAACATAGTTGTGTAGGGTATAACAAACGGAGGGTCTTCTGTAGAAAGAATCGTCAAGAACTTTTGATTTGTATAGGAAAAGCATTCAATATGTACAGATTTAAATCCTATGGCAGATATTCCACAAGTCGTCGATTGGACGGTGCACACACACGCAAAACATGTCTTGGATTCACACCGATCGAACGTAGATGTTTTACGTGTGGGCCGATTTAGCTTTGTGTTCTAGTCTCACACATACATCCACACATTGTCATTTTCTCACCGTATGTACCACTTGTTTGAACCATGCCAGACCTTATCCAAAGGTTTCACAATAGTTGAGAACAGTTTCCGGGCTATCGTAGTAAACGCATTTTATTCAACATAAACTCCTTCAAGGATAATAAACGCTTACTTGAACCTTTTCTCCAAAAAATGTCAGTTTCCGCAAATAGGTTTTTTTTATATCCGAGAACAAAAATAGTTGCTCTGCAATTGAGCATCACAGAACAAAAAAATAGACCTTTGACACCGTTTTTGAAAATCTAGTCGTTAGTATCATTCAGCTCTTCTGTGGTATAATTCAGAATCATGTTTTCCTGAAGTAAAAAGTTACTCCATAAGATTGAAATTTTGTTGCTTTAAATAAAAAAGTGTTGGTTCATCCCATTGGAATAAGTTGGTCAGATTGCCTTCCCTATGGAAAATTTGTGCGATGTTCGACTTATAATTGTGGCGTCTAGCGATCAGAAAACAAACAAACAAATTTCGGTCTATTTCACCCCAGAAATACCATCTGATCATCATCAACAATTATAGGCGTCTTATTTGACCATAATTTGAACCTCATGCAAAGTTTCCTAGCGATCAGCGCTATATTTCCCCACTCTAGTGTGGTGTGGTTCTCTAGAACGACCTGAAAAAGTGATAAATTTAAAGTTTTATACTCTAAAAACAAACCGATCATTATAAGAAATAGGGGTCTTCTTTGGTCAGGACCGGTCCTACAAGCAAAATTTCGAAGCGGTTGGTCCATAACAGTGATCTGTATTGTGTTTACTATTTATAATGGACAGACGGACGGAGTGACACATACGTCTAGATCGACTCAGTCGTGATATGTATAGATATGATCATATAGGATCAACATTCGCGGCGTTTCAATTTCTTGGGCTGCACAAAGCTACCCTTATCCTCACAACATCGTTGTGTGGGGTATAATTAAATTCTGAAAAGTTCATAAAATCTTTATTTAAATCGATAATGCGGTCCATATACGCTTAGTCCAATTTTGGTATCATTTCATGGTAGCGATCCCCATTCACAATTACGTTACTATTCGTAGCATCTTTGGAGATGTACTGTCCAATGATACCACCAGCCCATAAACCGCCCCAAATTATTACGTTTTATACTCTTCACCACACTGTGGTACAGGGTATTATGTCTTTGTGCATAAGTTTTTTTACAGGCAAAGGGAAACGAGATAGACACATGGTTCTTTTGGGAATATCAGTTTGCAAACCATTATCAGATTTGAACCTAGGCAGAGTTTTGTCTTTGCACGGAAGTAGGGGAGACTGGGGCACCTTCGGCACTTTTTTTTTAGAGCTCTATATCTCAGTACTTATTCAACATATATAGCAACTTTATGGCTGATTATTGTCCTCTGACACTTAATTATAAAAAATAGTACCAAAAAGATATAAAAACATTGTATTAGTTAAAAAATTTTACAGTTTTGTAAAAAAAGTCAAATTCGCCGAATGTGCCCCATCACGGGGTAGCTTCGGCATTTGATGGGGCACATTCGGCACCATAGCCATAGCCGGGTAATTGCCATCGCTATCAGTCTGGTTGACATTCTGATCCTCTAAAGGCTCTATTTGGTTTTAATACGCCACACAATGTTTGAATTATAGGGCTTTAATTTCTAGCGGCGGACGTTTACATCACAAGGTCGCACACACCATCAGAAATAGGGGTTTTCTATCGCATTTTGGTAAATACAAGCACGTTCGATCTTATATATGCAATTTCAACCTATATTAAAGGATTAGTTTTAAAGACAAACTCAAAAACATTTTAAGGAAATAATTTTGCACAATCTGTATATGGCCGAATGTGCCCCACTTTAATATGCCGAATGTACCCCGAATGGACTTTTATAGTTTTTTTCATTTTTTTCGATCAGTTTTGTAAAAACATTATATTTTTAAATATTTCTATAATAATACACATCGTAGTTAACCACTTTTTAATAATATTGTCTTAAAAATTTTAAAAGTTTTATATACGAAATACTTACGAAATGGAATTGAAATATTACAGAAACACCTATAAAAATACATAACCCCACGTATCTAAATAAGCTTATAAGCTAGAAACTTCAAACTTTGTGTCAGTTATTTAATTCGATATTCGATACCTATGTATCGAAACTAGTGATGTACGGTGAGAGCTTCATATCGAAAACGCGATTGCCGAAGGTGCCCCAGTCTCCCCTACTTGGTTCTGACCATTTTTGGCCGCAATGGTGGCACTGTGCGTTGTTTTTCATGGATATAATAGCTCCCATAGACCCAAAGATAGGCCGATTCCTCAAAATTGTGCTCCCATAGAGATTTGCTTCAAATGAATTTACATAATTTAAACAAACGAATCTATATCTGCCCCAATTAAAAATTTAGTACAGGTTGCGGAATGACATGTTTACGGATTGATCTAAGTCGGTTCACATTTAGATAAAGATCACATATTTTAGTTCATCCAATTCCATGTTAATGGTCTTTAAAAAATGCGATGTCTGCTGGATACATCTGTTGGGTATACCCAAAGTGGTGAAGGGTTTCATATAGCTGCCAGGAAAATCTACAGGCAGTCAAGTCGGTTCTATGAAAAATAACCAATATCGTTATAAACTGGCATTAACTTGGCATTCACTTTGGTTGAAAAATGCGCCTAAGCCCATCAAAATGGCTATAAAATTACAGGACCTTAATATGGAGGTAACACCCAAGGTCGATATTTATACAAGGTTGCCCATATTCGGCGGACCCATCTGGCAACGCCATAACTTTTGACAGAGATGTCACATCGCTTAATGACATACCGCGTTTGAAGCGTCAGTCCAAGCAAATTTTTACCATGAACCAATACACGCCACGCGAGCGCTCTGAAATAGTTGAAATTTACATTCAACAGAAGAAGTCAATTGTGAAAACTCAACGTGCATTTAAAACATTAAAAAATGTGAGAAGTGCGCCTTCTAAGAACACCATTAAGCGTTTATACGAACAATTTTCGACTGGTAAGGCTCTTTCTAATCCGAAGAGGCCATATAAAAGTCGACCTAGGCGATCGGCCGAGAATATCGCTGCCGTACGAGAGGTCCCCAAGAACATCCCAAAAACGCCGTTCTCAGCGGTTGGGCATGGCTCGGTCCACTTTATAACGGATTATTCGCATTGACTTGCATTTTTTCCCGTACAAAATTCAATTGACGCAAAGAATGTTGCCTGCGGACAAGCCTCGTCGATTGGAATGGGCCCAAAGAGTCATCGAAATGGCCGAAGATGACGAGCAATTTTGGAACAAACATTGGAACATGTCCGATGAAGCTCATTTCACATTGAATGGGAACGTAAATAAGCAAAATTGCCATTTTTACGCCACTGAAAATCCTCAGGAGATTCAATAAGTGCCTCTTCATGACGAAAAAGTCACAGTTTGGTGCGGCGTTAGTGCGAAAACTGTCATTGGGCCGTATTTCTTCCAAAATGAAAATGTCCATGCTGTTACCATCAATCAGGAGCGTTATCGCGACATGATGACCAATTTTGTAATGCCAATTATTCGTCGAAAGCGTATGAGGCAGTTCTGGTTTCAACAAGACGGCGCTCCACCGCACACAAGTCACATAACAATCGATTTTCTGAAAAATTTGTTTCCGGGCCATTTGATGTCGATAAGTGGTGATTTGGACTGGCCACCGCGTTCGCCCGATTTGATGCCACCTGACTTCTTCTTGTGGGATTATTTGAAGTCAAAGGTTTACGTTAACAAGCCAAGGACAGTAGAAGAGCTCAAGGACAACATTCGTGAAGAAATAGCCGCTATTCCGGCCGAAATGTTGGCAAAAACGATGGAAAATGCAGCAAAAAGGGCACAATATGTCATCAACGCCAGAGGCGGCCATTTGAGAGATATCATATTCAAAAATTGATGTAAACAAATCTACTTGGAACAAATTAAATGATTAACATTGCCAACCGCCAAATTTTTATTTTTTCTTTGATTTAAAAAGCATGGGTCCATCGAATATGGGCAACTCTGTAATATTAAATAAATCGGAACACAATACATCATATTATAGTCAACAATGATGAAAGATATGACTGAATTGGGGACTAACAGCGATCGTGGACCGAATTTTTTTTATTTTAAAGTAAGAAAGATTTTCCACTCAATGAGAAACAAAAGGAGACAATAACATCCCATTCGGTTGAAAAACGTCCTTGAAATTCTAAAAATATTAAAAATTGAGGGTTCCTGTAGAATTTTCAAATACTAAATTTCAAATTAAAATTCAGCAAAATGTACCAAAAATTAAATTTTGTGAGCTTTATAGTGATTTTAAAAGACAAAAGGTAATGGTAAATCGGCATAGAATTTTATTCGTATACAATCTGAAAATCTGGGGTGTCTGGTGAATATTTCAAATGGCAAATCTGGTCTACCTTTAGGTTTAGCCTTCATATAACTGTGCCATAATATTTTCGTCATTATAGGGATATAGGACATATTTTTAAATCCAAATTAACTGTTATTTTATATAATTAGATTCTGATATCTACCAACAAAATATAACGAAAGGAATTGGGCGCCCTTATATATTGAGATAAAAGTTTTCTTGAAAACCTGTTGCAGTTTACAATTTCCGTTGTACAATCAAAGTGTTTTAATCACAATTGGCCGGCCAAAATTATCGCAACGAAAAACAAAATCGATTGTACAGAGTCTCTAAGCTGTTCAATGATTCCCACACCTGGAGAAAGTATAGTTAAAAAGAAGATTTTTTCTACTCAGGTTTTAGAGTAACTTCGGGTAATGTGGACCAGGCGTCTAATGTGGACCACCCCCCATATCTAAGAAAATGATTGAAATATGTCAATGCCGCCTTGATAAATGTTTTCCTAATTAGCGAAAACAAACATCAAGCTTGGTTTTTAATAAATAATTGGAAAGTTGAAAATTTAGTAGTAGAAAATGTAGCTCTGATTGTAAAAGTGTGATTTGAAAATTTTTTAGCACAATAGTCGAACGTTTTTGCAAATTAGTCGAACACTTGTTTTTTCTCGAATATAAAGAAGTTATGTGGTTTTCTTCTTTTCTTTAACAAAAATATACGTTTGGCAGTAATTATAATCGGCGATTTTTAATTTTTATTCATTTTTTGAAGCAGATAATTATGTTTAAATAAAAATATGCAATGTCGGGTAATGTGGACCACTATATGAAATATGGGCGTATTTAATATGCGAGGAGGTATTCTCTCCTCTGAAAACTCGATATGCGAAATTACAGGTGCTTCGGTTGGATAATGAAGCAAGGACCTCAAAAATACGGGAAATGGGGCGGTACCCTTAAATGGGGGCTATTCCAAAACATAAACCCATATATTTTTGCATTCATTATTACCCAAGAGTGCAATAAATTGAAATTTATCACAACCAATCCACAACCTACCTTTAACTTACTGATCCTCATTACCCACATATAGTGGTCCACATTACCCGCCAAGTTATTTTTATTCGCAGTTCAGAGTTTTTTGAAATAGAATGCAATAACATTATTGTAGACAAATATAAATATTATTTGACCTGGAACATATTTAGCCAACAAATCTACTATATTGTGAAAACAATTTGTTTTTTTTTTATTTTTACCGTTGTTACGCCCACAATATCAAAAAAAGAAAATGGTGGTCCACATTACACGAAGTTACTCTAACAAATATTAATCACATTTTAAATCTTTCAAATATTTTATTCATTAATTTCATATTTAAAAACTTAAATAATTCAAGCAATGGTCTCTCGTGCAAATATCCAAATATGTCAAATTGTCCAAAAAATTGTTTCAACATAATTAGCCCTATTAAAAATTTCAATTTAAAAATAACATTTTTTTGTTGTTATGCAAAATTAATTAAACATTGCCATTATTTATAGATCACTTTATAAACTATATAGAAACAACAACAACAATTAATTATTTCATAGCATTTATATGTGTATGAAAACATGTAAAATAGTTTATTGAATAGTTTGTAATGTGTGTGTATATGTATGCATTGATTACATGTGTGTGTGTGTGTGTGTGTGTGTGTGTGTGAGGATGTGCGTCTGTATGTTTGTGCTGCTGCAGCTATGATTAGGAGAGAATGTTTTAATTAATTACAGCACTTTTGTCATACAATTGCAATAACAACAACAATAATAATATTAGCAATAATATAAACAAAAACAAAACAAACAAACAAAAAACGAAAACTAACAACTACTAGCCATTGTCCCAAAAAAATACAAGAAACAAAAAACCACAACACTGAGCAGTTTTATTAAATGCGAATAGTGTTTTTTTTTCTCAATATCGTTACGCTTCCCCCCACTTTGAAAAGTAATTAAAATAATTATTTTATTTATTTTTAATAAAAACATTAGTTATTAGTTGTGTATACATACTCACATACTATGCATGTATTTCTTTTGCCATTCATTCAATAACTATATATTTATTGTACACAAATATTTTTTACATTTTTTTGTTTATAATTTAGCTATAATTGAATAGTTAATAAACTTTAAATTAAACGATAAGAATAGCAGACCATTCAACTCCACTAACAAAACCAATAACACAAATCATAGCTAAACAACAACAACAACTACCGCTACAAAAACATACAGCAGCATCTGAAAACCATTTATAAATAATTTATTTACAATATATTTTTAATTACAACATGTAAATTTCTATAATTTCATTTGTATAATAAATTGGTTTATGAATGTTGTTTTTGTGTGTGCGTATATTGTTTGGTGCGGTGTGGCCACTGTTTACTTGATTAAGTGGTAGTGTAACAAATTCATTTCGCGCCTGAAAGTATGCTATGTATTTTGACACAAAACACTAAATCGAATAATACTGGGGTTGGTGTCTATGGTTTAAATGAACACATTCCACATCGGTATAAAATTCGAACATATCGAATTTGATATTGAGATTTTTCATAGTGAGATCCACTTGGGCAGGGTTGCCATTTTCACTGGGCTTCAAAATTTGGTAAAATGGTTGAGAATAGACGAAAAAAAGAAACCAAGTAAAGAACAAAATTTTTTTTTGAGAAAATATTTTTGAAACAGTTTCAGAGTTTTTATGAAATCTTGCCATAGTATTGTGCTTCGATTCGGATCATATATGTACTTCACTGTCCCTGGAAATTTTATATTACAGGGAAATATCATGGGTTTTCAATATAGAGTTATTCTGGGATTAATTAATAATAAAAACTAAGTTATGCCGTTTATCAGAAACAAGTGATAATGTCATGCGGCGTTAAATTCGGCCTGACCGATTTTTTTATAGCCCCCACCATACTTGAAATGAAGACGGTTTAGATTTTATTTATGGGATATAACAGAAAAGTGAACCTACACATACAATGTTTTTTAAGTATAAAGATCATTTTCGTAACATTATGTTCGCAACATCACTGGGAACTCCACCTCCGTGGTAAATCGAAAATCGAGGGAACCGTTAATTGATGGCTATAACTAATAGTGGACCGATATTCATAACTTTTTATGGGGAGTTAAATTCGGCCTGACCGAATTTTTTATAGCCCCCACCATACTTGAAATGAAGACGGTTTAGATTTTATTTATGGGATATAACAGAAAAGTGAACCTACACATACAATGTTTTTTCAAGTATAAGGATAATTTTCCCAACATTATGTTCGCAACATCACTGGGAACTCCACCTCCGTGGTAAATAAATAATAATAACAAAATAATAAAAATTTCAAATGTAAAAGTTATTGGTCATCACTTGAAAAAACTACTTTTAAAAAAATTGAAGCAAAAGCTGATATGTACCGTTAATTACATGGCAATAAATAAATAGTTGAGCGATATTCATATTTTTTTATGGAAAACCCTACTTGCACACATAAAACTAAAATAAAAGAAAACCAATTTTGATGACCTGGGCGCACACTTCAGTTTTTGTATTGAGAAATAAGTCGCAAGGTATTCAATCACAAGATCTCGGTGGCCAATTCCGATTTTCTCCTCTAGAAAAATTTGTAAACTTTCCCCGTAAAATGGCAATGTTGACGCTAACTACGTGGCACGTAGCAACATCTTCTTTCAAGTAATCGTCGTCTATCCAACTTCGACCATAAAAAAATTGGTCATCACTTGATTGAAGCTACTTTTAACACCCGTTGAAGCAGTACAGCTGATATGTACCGTGAGTTCACACATTAGGACTATAAATCAACAACGGCATTATGCTGATTAACTTCACAGCAGAAAAAACATGAATCTTCTTGATATGCACAAACCCACATCAAAAGAAAACCAATTTTGATGACCTGAAAGCACACTTCATTTTTATATTTGACGGATGTACTCGGACAAGTAAACGCTGATTCGAAACTGCCTTTACAAGGAAATGCGTAATGCAGCAGAGAAGGTGCGCTAAATACAAATGATTACGCACTGTATTATAACTGCGATGAGACGAAACACTAATTTGTTTACGATCGCCTAAAAATAACAGCCGTCTTGGCCATAATTTTAAAATTCTACTAGAAGATTTTAATGCAAAAATAGAAAGGAAAATATCTTGGGCCCTACCGTTCGGAAAATATAGAAGCACAATGACAAAGAATTGCAAACTGCAGTAATTGTAACAATCGAGTAACAAAGACCACCCTCAAAAATCCATGCTACAATCAGAAGTGTCGTAGTGTTACTGGGATGAAAACGCAGTGCCACCCTGCGGACAGTAGCAGTACGTAATGTGAGAGAGAATTATCGGGGAAAAGAGAGGACACGAATAACGTGGGAGTAAGCAAATCGATATGAACAAGAGTCAGAATGAATTCCGGAAATTTAACCAACGAGTAAAACAAGGCACATCCTCCTGTAGAGGTGCAGAAGGAAATCTGGTGACAGCATGTGGAGAATTTGGAGAGGCATTTTGCAAAGCTTTTCGTATCAAATAGTAGCGGTGAATAGAATGCCTCTGAACACGATTTGAGATGATATAGAGGGTATTGCACTTAGCCAAGATGAGGTCAAAATAGCAATAAATCGATTGAAGGTTAACAAAGCAGCAGGTGTCGATAAGTTACCAGCCGAACTCTACGATACCGGTGGTCCTCTAGAGATGCAGAAGGAAATCTGGTGACAGATACAAACAGCATGTGGAGAATTTAGAGAGGCATTTTGCAAAGCTTTTCGTATCAAATAGTAGCGGTGAATAGAATACACCTGAACCCAATTTGAAATGATATAGAGGGTATTTCACTTAGCCAAGATGAGGTCAAAATAGCAATAAATCGATTGAAGATTAACAAAGCAGCAGGTGTCGATAAGTTACCAGCCGAACTCTACGATACCGGTGGTCCTCTAGAGATACAGAAGGAAATCTGGTGACAAATACAAACAGCATGTGGAGAATTTGGAGAGGCATTTTGCAAAGCTTTTCGTATTAAATAGTAGCGGTGAATAGAATACCCCTGAACCCAATTTGAGATGATATAGAAGATATTCCACTTATCCAAGATGAGGTCAAAATAGCAATAAATCGATAGAAGAATAACAAAGCAGCAGGTAAGTGACCAGCCGAACTCTACGATACCGGTGGTCAAATGTTGATCATTAATATGCACCAACTGATTAGTACAATCTGGCTAGAAGAATACATGTACAATGATTGGAACCTCTGCATCCTGTGCCGCACACAAAAAAGGAGACAAGACAATATGTGCCAAGTACAGAGGAATTTGTCTCTTTCCCATCGCATATGAAATGTTGTCCAGCGTGCTGTGTGATCTACTGAAGCCAATGGTCAATGACATTGTTGGACCATAACAATACGGCTTCAGACATGGCAAATCTGCCATAAACCAGATATTTACACTGCGCCAAATCATGGATAAGACTCACGGACAAATTTCATCTATTCGACAGTCCTTTCCGCTCTAAGGAGTTTAAAGCAATGTCTGCGTTCGACATTCCTGTAAAATTGATACGGCTATGTAGGATAACTTTAAGTGACTCAAGGTCAGCAGTTAAAGTCGGAAAGGACCTCTCGTAGCCTACAACACCGAACGAGGGTTCAGACAAGGTGCTCGAATAGGTCATAGGTGTTGCAAATGTAAACAGAAATGACACTCTGTACACCAAAGAGCAGATGTTACTCGCCTAAGTCGATGGCATCGAGGTAATGGATAGAACATTGCGAGCGGTAACTAGCACCTTTGATGTGTGGGTGTAGCAGTATATGGTTATAAGACCAAGCTGATGATATCAACGTTCAAGACGTCGAGAAGACTCGGACCAACTGGTTAGAGATTTTTAGAGATTTTATCTACCTCGCTACCGCCATAAATAAAACAAATGAGATCAGTTTTGAGATTCGGAGAAGAATAATATTGGCCAACATATGCAACTATGGTCTTAATAAGCAATTCTGAGACTAAGTAACATCTTACCAGACCAAACTACACTCTACAAGATGCCGATACTATCCTTGAAGCGACAAGTAAATGGAATTTCGACTAATGGACCTTTTGTATTGAAAGTCGAAAGATTGAAAAGTCGGCTTTTAGTCAAAGGCAAAAATCAAAAAGTCTAAAAATCGACTTTTGCGCTCAACTACGCATACCTATGCCCGTGCTGATATCGACCCTTCCGAAGAATAGTATGCTAAGTCTGAAATGCGAGTTTTTCATATGGAAGTTTCTTATATCTTAAGTGCCATGCTAAGTACATGTTTGATTATAACATTGGTTTGGATTGGCCGATGATTACCAAAATTCCAGAGAATTTAAATTAAGGACCGTAGTATCTAAAAACGTAAAGAACTTTAAAACATGCTAAGTCGACTTAGTATACTATGGTTCGGTGGCATCGATATATAGATCTGAAGCATGTGCAAATTAACTACGATCTATACCATCTGTACACGTACATCGTCATAGATGCAGCAAGTGCGGTGGCTAGACATTCCCCTGCTCAAAAGGCATATTAAACCTACTGGTGGCTCACGATTTCATATAAATTTTGCCACTTTTTTTCGATTGACACGAAATTTAGTATAGAGTACTAATAACTAATATAATAAGTCTATTTACATATTTACACACACATATACATATATAGGTATCAAATCGTTCTACCAAATGTGATCAATATCGGTCCACGTTCACTGGTATTTTGAAGGTTATTTTCCCACTGAAGTGGAGGGCGGTATTTTTCATCGAAGTGGTTGTAATTTGCATTCCGTGTTCTTGAATAGTGAGAAATACAAAGTTCAAAAATTCTGCCCTGTCGTGTTATAACTACACTTTCCAGCCGATTGCAACCCTTGCAGTTCATACCTAATTGGAAACCAAATTGGAAAAAATCTATATAGGTCCAGTTTCTTACATAGAACCCATATAACGGCTACATCTAAATATAGACCGATGTTGTTCGACTTCGGTCGTAACTTTTTTGAAAATACAATATACATCTTGAGAAACTCTACAAAAGTCAGAATATTTTTTCTATAAATCCAAAACATAAAAATTTTTATAACAAACACACAGAAAAAAATTATAAGAATATTTTAAGCAATTATTTTCATCTTAAAATGAAATTTTCAACAATTAAGGAAACGATTATACAAATAATAAACACCACAACATTATTGAAACTACATAAATAAAAGAAAATAAAAAATCATAAGAAAAAGAAAACAAAAAACGATTCCTTACACTCGACAAAACATTCACAACATAAAGAAATAAATAAATAGTAGTTAAAATTCATTATCATGTATTATATAGTAATTAAGTTTAGAAATGAAATAAACATAATAAAAATAATATTACAAAAAAAAAATAAAGAAAAAACAGAAAATAATTAAATAGTTTTTAAATAGAACTCTCAAGAATAAATTCGTAAATAAGTAAACATGTAAATTATGTATGCAATTATTCATAAATCAATATATTATTTTGTATTGATTTTTTAGAATTATTTATTTAGATAAAATGCACTTTATAGAATTATATAAGTCAATATATATATTTATAAATATATACTATACATAAAATAATATACAATTAAAATACATAAGATGTATTGTAAACAAGAAATTAAAAAAGAAGAATTATTATTTTTAATATTTCAATTAATAACGAATTTTATGATTTTAATTTTTGTATATTAAATGTTTTTTATATTATTTTGTCCTCTTGTATGGATATAATGACGTTTTTAAGAAAATAAATTGGAACATGTGAACAAATACATTTATGTTTTGTATATATATTTTTTTATTTATGGAAAAGTAAAAAAAAATCGGCTATTATGATTCCCAACACATCTACATCCACAAAGAAAGAAGCTATTCAATCTAGCTTTCGCATTCGGGTATTTGTAAGAAGCGGTCATAGATTCCCTTATATTACTTGTTATAGATTCCAAATTTATATTCATATTCAAATCTAAAAAAATGCAAATCAATTGACAATTCCATTGTTTATATGCCAAATAGAGCTCTATATCGGGAGGTTAACCCTGCAAAAATTCTAATCTACATGTCGTTTTAGGCTCTATTCGGTTGCTTAAGAGGAATTACGCGTTCATTTTCCAAACACCACAGTACTAATAAGATGAAATCATCCGTTGTTATTTATGAAATCTGTATCTAAATCGAATATGAACCGAATTTAATTAAATTAGTCTTATTTTAATGGCATGTACAAACTTTGTACTTCAGTCGAGTCTTTTATATAAGGAATAGGCCAAAAATACCGAATATTTGGGCTAATTGGGTCAATGTTGAAAATTTCTTGTGGTAAGATTGTTTTTGAGAATCCAAAATTTAATGTAACATCCACTTTGGTTGAAAAATTCCGAAATTTTGAGATACCATTATATGAGGTTGTACCTAGGAGTAGCAATTCTGATCAAGAATGTGTATAATTTATGAGTTGTCTGGTGAATATTTCAAAGTATTGCAAACGGAATGAAAATTTTCATATACACTCCACAATATGTTTGGAGGTCAGTCATATAGGTAAATTTTTTTAATTAATTTTAAACCGAAGTGGCTTTCATCAGAATGTAACCACGTTTTAGGTATCAGCATGTTTCAAACGAAGGTACTTTAATTTAGTATTTGAAGTTCTCCTCGAGTAAAAACCATTGCAGAGTCTTTTCATTATCCTGTTAAAAAAGTTCAATATAGGTATATTAGGTTAGATTGAAAAGAGACGTAGTTAAAAGTCAGTTGTGTGCTCGAATGAGGAAAATGTAAGTGAAAGCTTGAGATTGGTCTCCATGTACTTCTAGGAATTATGTATTATTAAGTCCATCAGGTCATGCACAGTATAATTTCCCAAGAATTAAGTTTGAAGGGTTTCAATTATGCTAGTTTCCTTTTATCAGTATTATTTTATTGATATCTTTTTTATTAGGGTATGTGTTTTTATACCCTTCACTACTCTGTGGTACAGCGTATTATGTATTTGTGCATATGTTTGTAACAGGCAAAAGAAATCGAGATTGACCCATAGTTCCTTTTGAGAATATGCATAGAATCACTTTCTGAAATGATTTTTGCATGTCCGTCAGTCCGTATCTCCAAGTATTTTTGGGAGCAATGTACAGGTCACATTTATTATTCGATTTCGATGAAATTTTACACAGGCCACTTATTTAGCCCAACGACGAACCCTATTGAAATCGGTTCAGATTTATATATAGCTCCCATATATAGTTTCTTCCGATTTTAGGTAAATTGTGCACAAAACTCCCAAAGATTGTCCGATTGATACAAAATTTTGCATAACGTACTGTATTAGTTTGATAAGTTTTGTAGAAATCGGTGCAGATTTAGATATAGCTCTCATATATAGTTTCGTCTGAATTAGGTCCACATTTACATATAGCTCCACAAACATTATTTTGCTCGATTTCATATAAATGGTGCACAAAAAAAACCGATTGACATACCATTTTTCATAGATTTCAGAATGGTATGTGCATGGATTTTTTATTTGGTTCAAATATCTATGTCGATCACACATTTAATTTCGCCCCATTCCATTTCAATTGTCCTCTAAACATTATATGTCTTTTCTATATACAGGATATTACTGGTTTTACGAAAAAGGTGTTTTTAACCCTTTAGCATTTTTTTCGTAATCATGGAACAATATATATCTAAATAGGATATGGACAAAATTTGACATCGCTATATCCTTGCATTTGGGAGATACAGTACATTCTTTCTGAAAAATAAAAGCCCAATATCAAGAAAACCAAATAAAAAATCGACTAAAACACCATTTTAAACTATTCTCTATATTCTGTTTTACAATAATCAAAAATAATTCTGATGGCAGAATTCGTACATTTTGAATACGAAGCGATTTACACAATTTGGACTGTATACACAAATTAGTACTGTACACATTTTGCCCTCTTCTCTATATTAAAATGCTCATAACATTACCAAACATTAGAATTTTTTAGATTTTTCTGGTGATATGTGTCGTCCATAATCAGGTCTTGACATAGGAAATCCAAAGAATGCATATCTACTAGCTGTATAATAAATATAAGCTCCAAAACATTTTGTTGCCTGTGGACAACATTGGGCCACAAAGGGTTAAGATTCGGCACTGTAACCACAGTTACCTAAGCTGGTTCTTTATAACTAATGTGCCTTCTATGCTCAAGAAGGACTTCTCGAGAATCCTCAAAAATTCATGAATGACAGTGTTCCGAAGTTATGAGTATACAATGCAAACATATGTCACAGACACGTCTTTTGTTAGCCCGTAATTTCGTTGGATAGAAAATCTTCTTAGCAACAATAATGAATTATGGTCAAAATTAGATATAATGTATTATAGCTGTGTGTGGCCCCAGAAGTTTGTACCGGCGCGAAATATTGGTCCTAAACCCACTTTTTAGTATCTCTGTCCGTCCGTCCGCCCATTATAATTTGTAAACATGCTATAGGCAACAGTCATGGACCAATCATCACAAATGTAGGACCGGTTCTGGCCAAAGAAGACTACGTATTGTTTTTTGGTAATGATCGGTTAATATTTAGGTGACGAAATGGACTAAAAACTTTATTTTTGTCTGTTTTTTGGTCGCTCCAGTGCCAACAATTATGGACCGAATACCATGAAATTGTAAACGGAACAATCATGGCACTTTTCATGATAATTGGTCCATATTTAGCAGCTTAAATGGACCCAGACTTTTGTGTGAAAAATGACAAATTTTGTATTCTATGGCGTCTATATTTAATCCCGAGGACATAGACTGGATAATTGGCACTTTATATCCAAGAGAAGTGGCTGACCTTTAATTTGAATATAATTATCTACTCGGACAAGAGAGTTATACTTAAATATTTACAGGTGTCTACATATTTTGATATTATTTTGTATGGAGATTGCTATCACTATAGAGTTTTGCATTGGGGTCATGGACGACACCTATTGTTTTCGGTATTGATCAGATGATATATATGGAATGGACCGGAAAAAATGTTTTTGCCTGATTTTCTAATTAGTTTGGAGGACATAACTATAAGCCGAACATCACAAATTTTACATGAGGAAGGGGATCTGGTCTGCTATTGAAAATGGTTGTTTTTATAATGATCTGTGAATATTTAGGGGCCCAAATGAGCCAAGACATTTATGTGTAAAAGAAGATATTTTTAATCTTATGATTTAAATGTTCAGGAGAGTGCAAACATCGAAAATGCCTAGGCTCGTAATATAGATTAGCATAAAGTTTGACTTGTGGTAGTTGTGTAGGGCATTGCATGGTGGACCCCGTTCGATTATACTGCACCGCTCACTGCTTTTCACATATATTTCAATATATATGTTACCTTTTGTATATAATTTCGGATTAAATTTTAACATTAAGTTCGTTATATTCGACTGTAATTACTTTACGATTCAAAACTAGTATAAACCCTGAAAAATTCGGTTGGATCGACCTTTTTATGCTCCTTAAAAGGTCGAGGCCTTTATTTGGGATCTGCATCATTGTAAATTGCCTGGTAGTAAGATGTTTATGGTCGAAAGAAATCAAATACAAAATTAAATGCACACACTTAAAAATAGGTTAGTAAACCCGTAATGCTCAATTTCATGTACTTCGGTTATGAAATTGTATTGTAAAGGGAATGACCTTTAATAAACACACCACCTTATGGTATGTAACAAAACAAAAATATGCTTTGATTTTTTCTTATGAATTTATTTATTAATTTTGCAACTTTTCCAAGTTCAACTGTACTTCTATAAATAACCACCAGTTAGAAGTTTTCTCAAATTTTGAGAAAAATTAAAAAATACATAACGTATAATTTGTTTTTTTATACCCTCCACCATAGTATGGAGGGTATATTCATTTCCGACCCTATAAAGTATATATATTCTTGATCAGGGTAAAATTCTAAGACGATCTAGCCAGTCCGTCCGATCTAGCCATGTCCGTCCGTCAGTTGTAATCACGCTATCTTCTGAAGGAATTGGGATAGGGTGCTGAAATTTTGCATAAAGTTGTCTTTTGTCTGCAGGCAGGTCAAGTTCGAAGATGTGATATATCGGTGCACGTTTAAGCATAGCTCCCATATAATGGTACCCCCCAATTTTCGGTATTTTGGGGTTCTTGGGTGTGTTTTTCAATCGAATTCGCTAAAATTTGGTACTTTGAGTACTTATTGGGTACTAAATGTCTCCACTAAAAATTATAAATATAGGTAAATTTTTTCTGGTACCCCCCATATAACGGTACCCCTCAATTTTCGGTATTTTAAAACGTTTTTTAGCCGAATTTGCTGAAATTTGCCACATTGGGTTCTTATTGCATACTAAATGTCTCCACAAAAAATTATTAATATAAGTCCACTTTTTCTGGTAGTCCCCATATAACGGTACCCCCTAACTTTCAGTATTTTGGTGGGTTTGATCGTATTTTTTCGCCGAATTAGCTGTAATTTACTATTTTGAGTTCTTAAAAAGTACCAAATTTTCCCACAAAAAATTATGAATTTTTCGGATAGCCCCCACATAAGGGTACCCCCAATTTTTGGTATTTTGGGGGGGTCTTGAACGCGTTGTTAACCGAATTTGCTGCAATTTGGTATTTTGTAGTCGTATATGGTAACAAATCTCCCTACCAAAAATGATTAATATTCGCCCCCTTCTTGGGGTCGTCCCCAGAACATAAGGTCGATAATTAATCTTATATATATATATATATATGGACCGATATATATGGACCGATATTCCCCATGTTCGAACATGAACAGGTTTGGAAGAAATAATAAGATGGGCAAATGTGGGATGAAGTCAAAATTTTTTTGAAACAAATTTGGCCCAAAGAAACATGGTGTCTAGGACCAATATTTAGAACCATAATCGGTTTGTAGAAATGCCGGTGTAGGTACACTTTTTGATATGTTCCCTATATTTTTATTTCGAGTACCTGTCAGTATATCTATGGTGGAGGGTATGCATAGTTCAGCCCGGTCGAACTTAACGCTTTTTCACTTGTTTTAATGTATAGTTATTGCGAATTTATGAAACCAAAAAAAAATGAAAGAGTGTTGGGTACATTATAGCCTTGATCCTTAATTTTTATAACTGCTTTTTTATATGTATGATTATTTAAATAAACATTTTCATCTATAATTTCCCACCATTAACTTATGGAATTTACATTCCTACACATTTGCCATTCATTATAAATTTTTCCATTAATTACAAATATTATATACAAAAAAAAAAAAAATAAATAAATTAAATATGTTTATTAACAAACAAACTAAAATAATTTTATAAAATTTAACATTTCCCCTTAGGTTAAGTTATTTACTTCCTGTTTTCTATGTATACAACAACAAAAACGAAATACAAAACAACACAAACTGCCTGTGGTAGTTTAAAACACACAAAAAACAACAGCAACAACAAAACCTGTTAAAAGAAATTCTTGAAACTTCTTTAAAATAAGAGAAAAAAAACAACAACAGCAGAGAGAACAGAAAAAAATAAAATAATCCAAAAAAGTATGTTTTTGAAAACTTTTGTGCCAACTGTTTAAATTATAGATTAACAAGAAAACCAAATTTTGTTTAAAAGAACTTTTTTTCTGTTGAAGAAAAAAAAATACAAACGAAAACAATATTAACCAAAACTTATTTCTTTCGTTTGTTCTGTTATTGCAAAGTGGATACAGTGGTACCTCTAATTTGGGGATAATTTTAAGGCTATATATTTAAATAATAAATTTCAAAAATTTGAATACATTCCCAAATGAATATTTGAAGTGGAGATTAATTCATTTTAGCCAAGTTCCACTGTATAAGTTTTTGTCACATTTACATTATTAAAAAAATAAAAATTCTATTTCATGTTTCTGCAGGAGTTGATGAAAAACAATCAGCAAAAAATTAGAAATAATACAATTTTCTATACATAACCACATTTACATATTTTGCCAAGTGGCTACCACATTTGTAATTCACAACATGTATACAAACATTTAATTTTTTTTTCTTTCTCTCTCTTTATCTCTAGTCTAACAATTTCATTTTTATGTAAATATTTATATATAAATTTAATAAAAATAATATTTATTTTACTCTACCAATGATTTTTTTTTTCAACTCTGTGACATTATATGTTTTTGTGTGTGTGTGCATTTATTAGATTTACCAATTCAGATCATATTGTTTCACCTTAAATTGTTACTGATTTCGATTCATTTAATTTCCACAATTGGGAATTTTTTTTTCTTCTGTTTCCATTGTACGATATTAATTAGTATGTATTTATTATACATAATTGAAATAAATTAAAATATAAAAAGAAGAATATTTATAAAAACGCACTGCATCAAATAGAAGAAAAAATAAAAACAAAAGAAAATCAACAATAAAAAATGAATGAATAAAAGAAAAAAAACAAAAAAAAAATAAATTGTATGAAAACTGAAAGACCGAAAAAACAAACAAAATTAAAAATAATAATAAAACCAATAAAGAACAAATTAAATAATTATAAAAATTATATGAATTGTGTTTTTTTCATTGTGGACAACTTTCAATGGAATTGTGGTTGTAATATTGCTATTATAAAAGGTAATTATAATGACGGAGAGTTAAAAGTACAATTATTGTTTGACAAATAATAACCAGTAACAAAAGGACAAATGTTGGGCAAGGACGTCTATATAATACTATACACCATATTGTGTACGGTGTAATGTAAGTATACGCAAATTTATCTTCGGCCAGTTATATAGACATAGCATCTTTTGTTCCCAATCAGATCAAACCAGACAAATTATCTAAGGAAGATACATTTAAATTCCACGTAAAGAATACTATGTGTCAATCGAACAAATTATACATCCGTGCTATACTTAAATCTGAACTGATTAACAAGTGAAAAAGCGGTAAGTTCGGTCGGGCCGAACTTTGGATTCCCTCCACCTTAGATATATTGACAGGCACTAGAAATGAAAATATAAGGAACACACCAAAAAGTGGACCAATACCGACATTTCTAAAAACGGTTTATGTAAACCATAATACAAATTTTAGAAATTTTTAGAGGATAATTACACCCTCAGCCTTATGGCTAATGAGGGTGTATAAACTTTAACACGGTGAAAATGTGCCTCTTCGAAATATTGGTTTAGACCCCATGTCTCTTTGGACCAAATCCGTTTCAGAAAATTTAGACTTCATCAAAACTTTGCCCATCTTATTATTTCTTCCAAGCTTAGTTCAAATTCGAAGATGGGGAATATCGGTCCACTCATTCTGGGACCTTCAATCAGGGGCTAGGTCTAAATGCGGCTATAGTTCATTATCGAACCTTACGTCCTAATTTTTTATCTCTCTATCCTACGCAGGTGAAATGATTACAAAAAAATCTTAGAGCCAAACTCAAAACGCGGAACAAATCAGATAACTATTTTAATATAAAAAATATATGGGGCCTACCCCAAAATAGGGGGCGAATATTAATAATTTTTGGTAGGGAGATTTCTTACCATATACAACTACAAAATGCCAAATTGCAGCAAATTCGGTTGAAAAACGCGCTCACGAACCCCAAAATACCAAAATTTGGGGGTACTCTTATATGGGGGCTATGCGAAAAAAGGACCTATATTCATAATTTTTTGTGGAGAGATTTAGAACCTATTAAGAACCCAATGTACCAAATTCGGTGGGAAAACGCTCTCAAGAACCCCAAAATACCGAAAATTGGGGGATATCCAAAAAATTGACCTATATTTATAATTTTATGTGGAGAGATTTGGTACCTATTAAGAACTCGAAAGAACCCAATGTACCAAATTTCAGCGTATTCGGTTGAAAAACGCTCTCAAGAACCCCAAAATACCGAAAATGGGGGGGAACTGTTATATGGGAGCTATGCCTAAACGTGGGCCGATATATCTCATCTTCGAACTTGACCTGCCTGCAGACAAAAGACAACCCTATGCAAAATTTCAGCACCCTATCTCAAGACGGACGGACGGATATGGCTAGATCGTCTTAGAATTTTACCCTGATCAAGAATATATATACATGATAGGGTCGGAAATGAATATTTCGATGAGTTACAAACGGAATGGCAAAATTAATATACCCTCCATACTATGGTGGAGGGTATAAATAAAATCATGACACATTTAATTCTACTCTCAAACTAAATACCGAACATCAAACGTCAGATGCATCCTAACAGACGTCGCATTTTTGAAGGACCATTAACATGAAATTGGATGAATGTGAACCGACTTAGATCAATCAAGTGAAAATCTCAACAATTTTTGAAGATATAGTCGATTTATTGTGTTGACATCAAGTGACCGCAAGAGGGCTCCTCAAACTTTAAACGCGTTTTCTCCAAACAGCGTTTTTGCGAATGGCTGACACGATAACTCAACAACTAATAACCCAATCTATTTCAAATTTTGGGACGTTTCTCTGTACCACAGTGTGGTGAAGGGTATAAATATAATATAAATCCTATTACAATTCAATTGCTTTTATAGTAAATTAAGATTGTACTTTTGCCAAAAAATATATTGCACATTGCGTTTTACATTTTTTTAAACATCTCATTAAAAGATTTATAAGTTCTTGTTTTGATAGAGGCACCTCGAAATTGAGTGTATTTTAAATATCCTAGCCAAAGAAGAAGATGCTCTAATTGGGTTTCCTATCAGTGTTGCCGTTTGAAAATTTTATTTTATTTCCGCCCAAAATTTTCCTTAAAAAGTGCCCAAAATCAACAAATTATGCCCAAAAATTCAAGAGTTGATAAAGTATACAATGACGTTAAATATTAAAAGCGAGAGCCCTTTTTGTTCTACATTTTTTCATTTGAAATTTTTTGTGTCTTCGGACCATATCCGAATCTTCCGATTTCATTCAATTTGAAAAAAAGCACTATGTGCTAAATATTACTTTATTATTCAAACTAGCATATGCCCGCAACTTCGTTAGCGAATGTAGGAAATATTTAATAATCTATTAACATATTATTTTATTTTTAGATAAAACTGTCTGAAAAAACAATCCACACATTAATATCGACCATTAATTAAATTTGAGTACCAAAAACCTCTTACTTACCCCAAACCTACACCACCACAGTGATCCAAAATATAAGTTTCAGGATTCCAATTCTATCGGTCCACCCACAATTCAAATTATACCAAATTTTGCACACAGCAGTGCCAAAATTCACCCATAATTTAAATTCTACCAAATTTAGTACACAGTTGAACCAATTTCCATAACTTCCTATATACCCCAACCCTACACCCCACAGTGATCCTAAATCGAAGTTTCAGGATTTCAACTTTATCGGTTGACCCACAATCCAAATTGTACCAAATTTAGTACATAGTAGTACGAATTTCCAAAATTTTTTACTTAACCCAAACCAACACAGTGATCCTAAATCTAAGCTTCAGGATTCTAACTCTACCGGTTCACCTACAATTCAAATTGTAACAAAATTGGTACACATTGGTTCAAATTTCCAAAACTTCCTGTGGGGATGTATGATTGGGATACAACCCCACTGTGATCCTAAATCCATGTTTCAGGATTCAAACTCTATCGGTTCACCCACAATACAAATTGTACCAAATTTTGTACATAGTAGTACGAATTTCAAAAACTTCCAACTTAACCCAAACCAACACCCCACAGTGATCTTAAATCCATTGTTCAGGATTCAAACTCTATCAGTTCACTCACAATTCAAATTGTACCAAATTTAGTACACAGTAGTACCAATTTCCAAAACATTCTACATACCCCAATCCTACCCCCTACACTGATCCTAAATCCAAGTTTCAGGATTCCAACTCTATCGGTTCACCCACAATTCAAATTGTACCAAATTTAGTACACATTAGTACAAATTTCTAAAACTTCCTACATATCTCAATCTTACACCACTACAGTGATCCTGACTCCAAATTTCATTGTTCCCGCTCTATAGGATCACCCATATCCAAACTGTACCTATTATAGTACGATTTAGTACTTTTCGTACACATAAGTAACAAATTTCCAAAACTACCCTACACTTCGACGGTAATTTTAATTTCAAATTCCAGCTCGATTTGTACCTCCAAATCAAATTTCTACCAAATATAGTACCATATAGTACTTTTCGTACACATGAGTACACGCTTTCCTCATATCGAACCTAATTCTCAACCTGAATTTGCATTCCAAGTTTCAAGTTTTTAGCTCAATCCATTCACTTGCTACGAAATTGTACCAAATTTAGTACATTTCAGTACTTTTCCGATACTTATAGTTCGAATTTCCAAAAAGTCCTTTGCTACATCTACTCTATCAGTGACTCTCAATCCAAATGTCAGATTTCTAGCTCTACTGGATCGCCAAATACAAATGATACCATATTTAGTACTTTTCGTACGGTTCTAGTACGAATTTTCAAAAACCCAGCCTTATTTGTCACCTTTGGACCAAGAGTGACCCTCACCCAAAATTTCAAGATTCTAGCTTAAGCCGTTTCGTCTGGGCGTTGATGAATCGTTAAATCAGTCAATTTACTCTTTTATTAGTATAGATTAGTACCTTTTAGTACTTTTCGTACCGTTATAGTACGAATTTCCAAAAACCCAGCCTTATCTGTCACATTTGGACCAAGAGTGACCCTCACCCAAAATTTAAAGATTCTAGCTTCAGCCGTTTCGTCTGGGCGTTGATGAATCTTTTTCTTTATTCTTTTATTAGCATAGATTTAAATCAAGTGCCCCGCAAAGTGTCGAAATTTTTAACGGAATGTCTGATTCAAACTTTCCACCTACTTTTACCAAATCTAGATTAAGTTCGAAGTTGAGAACCCAGGGGTCATTGTTTCAGGGTCAACATTTTAAAAGGTTATATATTGATTTCATGTATTTATTGCACATCGTAATATTTTACCAAATCTGTATTAAATCGGAATATGTGGCCTCAAGGCACTCTTTGATAAAAACAGAATATTCGGACGAGGCTGACCCTACACAAATACGACTGGACATACATATTCAGCGAAGGTTTGTCCACATATGGACATTTTGATATGTCCGACCACATACGGGTTTCAACCGGTACATTAAATATTTGTAACGTTTGGCACGATATTTGATACCGGGAAAAGTTTGGGCAATAATTTTTGGAGCAACCGGTCAAATATTAAATGGTTCCTTTTGAAAATATGCATAGAATCACTTTCTGAGTCGATTTATGCATGTCCGTCCGTCTGTCTGTCCGTCCGTCTATAGATGTTAAATTGTAAACAAAGTACAGGTCGCATTTGTGATCCGATTTGGATGAAATTTGGCACAAGTCACTTATCTGGCCCAATGATACACCCTATTGAAATTGGGAAAAATCGGTTCAGATTTAGATATAGCTCCCATATATATTTTCGTCCGATTTAAGGTAAATGGGGCACCAAAGTCTTTACATTCGTGAAAATCGGATCAGATTTAGATATAGATCCCATATATAGTCTCGTCCGATTTAAGGTAAATGGGGCATCAAAGTCCCTATATATCGTTCGATATGCACGAAATTTAGCATAAAGTACTGAATTAGGTCAAGAATGACGTGTGCAAAGCTTCGTGAAAATCGGTTCAGATTTAGATATAGCTTCAATACATATTTTCGTCCGATTTAATGTACATTGTGCACTAAAGACCCAAAGATTGGTCGACCCGCACACAATTTGGTACAATGTACTTAAGTTACTATAATATTTCGTGTGTCAAGTTTTCTTGAAATTGGTTCTTGAATTGGTTACATATAGCTCCTATTTATACTTTCGTCCGATTTTAAGTAAATGGTGTACTAAAGACTCATGGCTAGGCCGATTGGCGAAACGTACTGAAATTGGTATAAATTAATCTCGGCAAGTTTCCTAGAAATTGGTTCAGATTTAGATATAGCATATCTTCCATATATAATTTCGATCTATTCATGTTGATTGTAAACCAAATAATCAATGGGTGCCTGATTGATATTACATTTTAAACAGTGAAGCATACCAAGTAGCGTGCGTAAATTTTGCTTAAAATCTATTTACAAAGTATGGAATAGATTGGAGAATGGCATGTGTAAGGATTGATGTTAGTCGGTTTACTTATAGATTAAGAACGCATTTTTAAGTTCGTTCAATTTCATGTCAATGATCCTTTGAAAAGACGACATCTGCAAATATACATATGTAGAATATCCCCAAAGTGGTGAAGGGTATCATATAGTCGGCCCAGTCCGACTTTACTATTTTCCTTACTGGTTTTTTCTTGCGGAAATCGGTATTTCCGGAGATATGAGCCTCCAAAGTTCCGTTGGGACCCTTGTATTTGCTCATAAAGTTTTAAAATCCACAATATGGGTATCATTTTAAAGCATTTGAAGCCCTGATTACAAAAATATAATATTCATTAAATAAGTCCAAACTTTCTGAGATATGGGTCTCCAAAATTGCACGCGATCCAGGTGGCAACACCGGCTACGCGACAGAACCTCCTTTTAATTAGAATAGTGTTTGTGGGTAGGCTTTCGTCCGGGGATTGAATACTTTCTCCAGATGGCTACTCTGGCTACGCGACTGAATTTTCTCTTACTAAACATTGTATCACCATGCCTTTACTCTTTAATACATATATTTAGACTTTCAAATGATACCCATACTGGCTTGACCAATATTACACATGGAAGGTACTTACCGAAATTTGGAGACCCATATCTCAGAAAGTATGGACATATTTGATATGAATATAAAATTTTTGTAATCAGGGCTTCAAATGTTTTGAAATGATGCCCATATTGCCTTAGTGAAAAAAGTATACTTCTGTAATCAGTTTTGTTTAATCTGATCCCGAGGAATCAACAAGAATCTTTAACAAATCGAAATTGTTCCCAATTCCCACATTATAAATTTCAATAAGTTTAAAAAAAAGACTAGTTTTTATAAACATGGGAATATACGTCATATTTCAAAATACAATAAATTTATTTTCAATAAATTAAAATCTAAAAATTGTTTGCTTTCCCTTAAAAATGTAAAATAAAAAATGGAATTACTTATATTATTTCGTGTATCCGTAATTACAATACTATTTGCGTTTATATTTATATTGCTGATTTTAAGAATGATGGAGCAATGACGTTTTGAAACGGAATCCAATAACGGAATCGATCGCTGAAATTATGGTAAGTCATCATTAGATATTTAGTCTTCAAAATAGTAATAATAATCTTACGCTATCCTATATAACGACAACTCAAAATGCCGCATTACCATTATCAGTCTATTTTAAATTTCTAGCTACAAGCGAACATAGATGGCACAAATATTCAAGGCAGATTTTCATTCAAATATTGTCATTATCAATATTGGCCCGTCTTTAGGTTTAGCTCCAAAATAAAGATTCCGTCCCATTATAGCTATTTTGATGGTATTAGAAGCATTTTCCAACCGATGGGGTTATAATTCGGTATTCTTGGATGGCAAATAGATGTACATGCAGGAAATCTTCAAAATAGGACTGGATTTACAAACAACACTTAATTCGATGAAATCGGAGGTATCATTTGTGTCTGTTGCGCAAAAATTGCATTTACTCTATATTTTATTAAAACGTTTTTCTTTTTCAACTTTTTTCATAACCCAGGGTCCTATTCCATTATAAGAGATTTGTTGAACCTACGATAATTTTCTAACCGAAGTGGTGGTAATATAGCATTCCGTGTTCACAGAATATTTTAAATATAGGTCCACGCTTTTGTACGCAATGTGGTCCATCGTTTTTCCAGAGGAAAAAATAAACCTTCTGTGTGGAATGTTTGAAAATAAGGACAATATGACACATTTTTATTCCATTTGACCCAGATGTAAAAATATTTGTAATCTTTGAATCAAATCGTCTTTATTCAAATCCACTAGCATGATATTGGATTAAGGTATATTCAAAATTTTGACACTATGGGGAGAGGTACCAGAGGTGTAGACCGATGGATCCCATATTCGAACTTGATCTATGTAAAATAATTATATTCCGATATTTCGATGAAATTTTATATTCCGTTAGCTTCATACGAGATTTTCAAGTTTTCATATTTGTTCCCATTTTGTGGGGGAGGTATTAGAAGGAGTGGACCAATGGGTCCCATCTTCGAACAACATTTAAGTTTGAAAAAATATTACGATGTGCACATTTCGTTTCAAATCGGATATTCCACACTATTGTTATTGGATTAAAAATTTTTCATAACATTGACCCTTTGTGGGGATGGTACCAGAAGAAGTGGACGAATGGGTCCTATCTTCGGATTTGATCTGGACTAGATAAAAATATTACGATGTGTAAATTTTGGATGATATTTGGATATTCCGTACGCTTCATATAAGATTTACAAATGTTCAAAATTTTTAACCATTGTGGGGTGTACCTGGGACTGTAAGTCCCATATTCAAATATTTTACATGTTTGATTAAATTATTAGGTTGTGAAATGTTTGGTTTAATTCGTATGTTCTAATATTCCTCATCTGCGAACTTGATCTCTGTTTCGAAGAAATATTACGATGTGCAAAGTTTAAATGAAATCAATCCATCAATTCCTTCGAGAGTTGTCATGCATTCCGTTTGTAACTCATCGAAATATTCATTTCCGACCCTATAAAGTAGCCATGCCCGTCTGTCCCTTCCCCCGTCTGTTGTAATCTTCTGAAGGAATTGACATAGATCACCGAAATTTTGCATAGAGTTGTCTTTTGTCTACAGGCAGGTCAAGTTCGAAGATGGGTCCACTTTTAGGCTTCCTCCCATGTAAAGGTACCCCAATTTTCGGTATTTTGAGATACTTGAGAGCGTTATTCAACCCAAATTGCTAAAATTTAGTACATTGAGTTCTTATTGGGTAGAAAAGCTCTCGACTAAAAATTATAAATATAGGTCAATTTTTTCGGGTACTCCCTGTATAAGGGTACCCCCAAATTTTCGGTATTTTGGGGCTCTTGAACGCGGTTTCAACCGAATTCCCAATATTTTGCATTCCACCATAGTAGGGTAAATATTCTATAGAATTCTAAGACGATTTAGCTATAAAAAACTAGAACGACCCGGTTTCAGAATGAAATATATGAAATAGTGATACTTACCCATTTTCGGTATTTTAATATTTTTAAAAAACTAGAACGACCAGATTCCAGAATGAAATATATGAAATTGTGATACTTACCCATTTCCGGTATTTTGCCAAAATGTTTGGTTTAAAATTTAGCTATATCAGTCCTCAATTAGTCATGTAATTATAACTCCAAATGTACTGTAATTCCTACAAGACAGGCTGGAGGCTGTACCGCCTTTGGTACAGCCTCCAGAAACCTACACATACAAATGTATTTTTTGCAATGACAATTTTCTTATTGAACCAGCAGCTTCCACCCCACCCTCGAAATAAAATCATATGTACGTTGGAGATTGCCTCATATATCTTTGCCTCTAAATTGCGGGATTATTATACACACGTACCATCATGTGTCGTAAAAATCGGTCGACATTTTGGGGTTTTGCGATATTAGGACAAATTATGGAGATTTGCTGAAATTTGTATTTTGTATACATTATGGTTTACAACAACAATTGTTTATATATGTAGTTATACTTTTTAGTATGTCCCCTATATTTTCATTTCAAGTAACTATTAGTATAGCTATGGTGGAGGGTATAAAAAGTTCGATCGTGCCGAACATAACATCGTTATACCCTTCACCACACTGTGGTACAGGGTATTATGTCTTTGTGCATATGTTTGTAATAGCCAAAATAATCGAGATAGACCCATGGTTCCTTTTGAGAATATGCATAGAATCAATTTCTGAGTCGACTTATGCATATCCGTCCGTCTGTCCGTCCATGTATTTTTGTTAACAAAGTACAGGTAGCATTTATGATCCGATTTGGATGAAATTTAGCACAGGTCACTTAATTGGCCCAATTTTCGGTATTTTGAGGTTCTTGAACCAAATTCTTTTTATACCCTTCACCACACTGTGGTACAGGGTATTCTGCCTTTGTGCATATGTTTGTAACAGGCAAAAGGAAACGATATAGACACATGGATCCTTTTGAGAATATGCATAGAATCACTTTTTGAGTCGATTTGAGCACGAAATTTGGCACAGCGTAACAAATTAGGTCTAGAATGATGTGTTTTAAGTTTCCTGAAAATCGGTTCAGATATATATACATATATATAGCTCTCATATATATTTTCGTCCGATTTAATGTAAATGGTGCACCAAAGTCCCTCTATATCTCTCGATTTTCACTAAATTTGGCTCAGCGTAATGAATTAGGTCTAAAATGATGTTTGTTAAGTTTCCTGAAACTCGGTTCGGATTTAGATATAGCTCCCATATATATTTTCGTCCGATTTAATGTAAATGGTGCACCAAAGTCCCTTAAGAGGACCCCCCCCATTCTCGGGGTCAAAATTTTTGTTGATATAATTCTAATCTACACTGATTAAAGAATGTCTCTACAAAATTTCAAGTGAAAATCTCAAGAACTCTTGAAGATATAGCCGATTTATTGTGTCAGCATCAAGTGACGGCTGAAGGGCTTCTCAAACTTTAAACGCGTTTTTCTCTAATTTTTTTTTGCGAATGGCGGGCACGATAACTCAAAAACTAATAATCCAATCGGTTCCAAATTTTGCAACGTTTCTCTGGGAGTGTATAGCTCTCGTATGAACTAGGATAAAGCCAATCGGTGAAGATCTTCCTTATTTATTAACTTGGTTTTTGGTAAAAAATCGGCGATTTTCCAAAAATATTTTTTCAAATTTCCACCATTTTGTTAATTTTAGAGCGATGTCAATAATCCTAGTTCATACGAGAGCAAGACATGTACTCTTTCTAACACCGTTGGAATTTTCGGATTCCGATGTTGCAGTGAGGAGTTATCATGCCCGCCATCAAAAATAAGGACTTTTCTTTAATTACAAAAAACAACAACAAAACAATAACAAAAATTTTTTGTAAATTATTTTTCTTCTCTTTTTAATCTTCAATTATATATGTGCAAAGTTACAAACCTGAACAAGCATTTGTATTCATTTACCAGCCCATTGAAAATCTTGAAAAATTAAGATCGAGAATGGGGGGGGGGGGGGGGGGGGGTTCCCTTAATATCTTTCGGTTTGCACTAAATTTGGCACAGCGTAATTAATTAGGTCTAGATGTCTGTTAAGTTTCCTGAAATCGGTTCAGATTTTGATATAGTTCTATATCTGAGTAAATGAACAATTTAGTATCGGTTACAGAATGACGTGTTTATTGTTCCAATTTCATTTTACTGGTCCTTTAAAAATGCGACGTCTGTTAGGATTCATCTGTTGAATATACTCGCCCCGTGGCCCCGTGGGGAGTTATCCTTCAAATGGACCTCGATTTATAATTAGAAACTTAGGAGCATCTTTAATATATACCCAAACAAGTGAAGGTTATCATATAGTCGACCCCGTCTGACTTTTGAAATTTCCTTACTGGTTTCAATTTATTTATTACGTCCTTTTTGCTTCTAACCAATCAAAAGGAATCACAGCTCGACCTAATTTCAGTAGACAAGGTAGTCGTATTTAAATTTAAATCTGTAATTTGAGTAACTTAATTTGCAACTAAAATTTTCAACTCAGTTCAAAAACCCAAAACATTTTTAGTTTAAAATTTATTTAAAATACAAAAACAGCTACAACAATAACAACAACTATAATAAATGCATAGGAAAACATTGTTAAATTTGGAAAATGTTGACTCTTAATAATTGGTAATTATTATTGTTGTTTTAGTACTGCTCGTACTACTACAACAATAACAAGCTAACAACATGCGAACTCTAAACAAACTAATATACTGACATACATACCCACATACATATTTAGTATGTATGTAGGTAGCTATGTATGTAGGTGCATACAGTACAAGTATTTAATCATAAAGTTAAATTGGAGTCAAGTGGTAATTTACAAATTGTATTTGTCGCTATGTATGCCTGCATGTATACATGGGTGTCTGAATGTATGTCTGTTTGTCACATTTCGAAAATTATAATTTTTTTACACGGAATTTAATTTTTTGTTTTGTTTAATTTTTTGTTGATGGGACAGTTTTTCGTACATATCTGAATTATAAGTTTTGTTGTCATTGTTGCTGGGGGCTTTTGAACCATTGGCGGCGATGGTGGGACAGCGGTGGCGGAGGTCTACAATGCTGATGATGTTGGTCATGTTGCGGCTATACATTTTTTTTTTTAAATTGCACCGTGACTATTTTAATCACCGTTTTACATGTGATTTAACAAACGTAAACAATGCAAAATTTTGTTGATTTTACGTTATGTCGCTTCCTATGTCTGTCTACCGGCCAGCGTTTTTTCTTCTTTTTCTTTCATTCTGTAGCACTTTTTGCGGGTGTTTGAGTTGGTTTATCGTGGTGTCCATTGTATTTTTAAAGCTTGTGACCAAATTATTTGTTGACCGTAGGAATTTATTGTCGTTTGTTTTATATGTTATAAAATGTGTTTTTATTCGCTCTGATTTTTTTGTTGTTTCCATTTCTTCTTCATATATTTTTTTAATAGTAAAATTTATGATTCGTAGTAAATAAAATTGTAAAATGTGAAAACATTTCACATTTGTGGTGATGTATGCAAAACTTTTTTTCTCTGCATTTTGGTTAACTTTATGTCGTTATGGTACTTTGTGTGTTTTCTGTTGTTTTTTTTCAGCTTTTGACATAAAAGTACTAATATTTAAAGTTTCAAATGATTTGTGGTAATAATGTTGCTAGAGTAAATACACAATAATTAGCAAATCTGAAACTAAAGTTTTAATTTCGCAGTTGCTATCCACATGTTGGAAAAGAGAAATGGAATTGTTTTAATTACACTATGGAACAAAAAATTAAACTATTCTGGATATACGCACCAGAAACTGGAAGATCTACAAATTTGATACATTGAAAGAACATCGTAATATTTTTTCCAAGCCTTGTAACAGGCCTCTCGTAGAGCGTTAATGTAACAGGTATTTCGTTCACTGAAACAGGCCCCACGTTGGACGCCAATGTAAGAGGCCTCTCGTAATAAACGTTCCCACATTCCGCGCCAATGTAAAAATAACAAGTGAAAAAGCGTTAAGTTCGGCCTGGCCGAACTTTGGATACCCTCCACCATAGATATACTGACAGGTACTAGAAATGAAAATATAGGGAACATACCAAAAAGTGGACCTATACCAACATTTCTAAAAACGGATTATGTAAACCTTAATACAAATTTCAGAAATTTATTTATAATGGATAATTATACCCTCAGCATTATGGCTAATGAGGATGTATACACTTTAACACGGTGAAAATGTGCCTCAATGGGGTTCTAGACCCCATGTTTCTTTGGACCAAATCCGTTTCAGAAAATTTAGATTTCATCCGAACTTTGCCCATCTTATTTTTTTTCAACCTGGGACCAATACTGGCGGTATGGTGCTCCATTTCCATAAAATCGGGCGAAACTATATACGGGAGCTATATCTAAATCTGAACCAATTCTAATAAAACTTCGCATATATCATTCTAGACCTAATTCAGTACTCCGTGCAAAATGTTGTCTTAATCGGACCAATATTGGCAGTATGGTGCACCATTTACATAAAATGGGACGAAACTATATATGGGAGCTATATCTAAATCTGAACCGAATTCAACAAAACTTCGCAGACATCAATCGAGACCTAATTCAGTACTCTGTGCACAATTTTGTCTCAATCGGACCAATATTGGGAGTTTAGTGTACCATTTACTAAAAATCGGATGAAACTACGCATTCAAGAACCTAAAAATACCGAAAATTAGAGGGTACATTCTATGGGAGCTACGCCTAAAAGTGGACCGATATAGCCATCTTCGAACTTGACCTGCCTGCAGACTTTATGCTAAATTTTGGCGATCTAAATCAATTCGTTTAGAGGCTAGAGTAAATTACAACAGACAGACGGACATGGCTAAATCGTCATAGAATTTTACGCTGATCAAGAATATATATATATATACATTATACATAGGATCGGATCATGATTATTTCGATGAGTTACAAACGGAAAAACAAAATTAATATACCCTCCATACTATGGTGGAGGGTATAAAAATAATTCAGATAGTGGGTTGCTTCAGCCCTCATTAAATCCAAAGATGGGGCCTTGAGAAAACTTTTGCTGGTACCATCGCACAGATGGTCAACTCTTCGATAAAAAAAATACAAATTTTAAATGGCGAATCCTATAGGGATACCCTTCATTTTTTTGGGTACATACAATAGAACCTTCTATGTACAATAGTAGAACAGACATAGCATCTTTTGAAAATAGATATTTGATTTACATAGATATATAAATCAATTTAAATGAACCCATACACATGTCATTCTGATCTATGCACAATTGCATCGTAATCGGACTAACTTTGGGTATTATCTGAACCATTTAGACGAAATCGGACAAACACATATGTGAAAGATATATTTAAATCTAAACATAAATATCGTTGTATCCCCTAAATATATGTTTTAAAAAACCCACGCCTTGTTGTAGCCCCAAAATATATTTTTTAAAAAGTTTAGATCAAATCGATTGATATTGGATGAACACATTTTCAAAATATTCACACTTTTTGGGAGTAGACCGATAAGTCGCATATTCCAACATTATACAGTTATGTTTAAAATATTGGTTGTACAAAGTTTATTTCAAATCGGATAGTCCATTCACATGATGTTATAAATTTAACATTCAGCAAGAAGATATTCCCCATCTTCTAACGTGATCTATGTTTGTAAGAAATATTACGATGTCAAAGTTTAAAGGAAATCGGTTACTTCCTTCGACTTTAAATTGTCCAAAACGCATTTGCTCCAAAGAAATATGCGGTCTAAACCCATATTTTTGCCATAGCAAATTATATATTATCCATAAGGGTAGAAAAATAGCACCTTTATCATTAAACCGCCGAAGAAAAAAATTCCGTTTGAGAAACAAGAAATGTACATAAATTTTCCTTCAAATTGAACTACTAATGTCGGTCAAGGTTTTGGTATATCCGCCCACATAAAATTCGAAAAAAATACCTATAAAGGATATTTTTACGATCATTTGGACATTCTGGGACCCTGGTGGCCAAAGAATTTCTTCGCAGAATATTTCCAAATACGTGCATGTTTCTACATAGCCTTCATGCGAAAGTCTATTTTTCAAAAGTCAATGAAAAAATCTATGAAAGTGATAACTGCCGAATAACCGGATAATTCCAAAAATACCTCTTGTCGGAAATTCTTCAGAAAAAGCAATAGCAGTTGTTGTTGCAAAAATATCTTAATATCAATCGTGTTTTTTCACGATAAAGGAGCACCCCTCGCCAAATGATCTACAATTAAATCTCTACTTAAAATGTCTTCTTTTATTTTAAAATAAAATTGTATATTGGCAATATCATAGGAATCTCAAATTTAACTACATTTAAATTGACATACAACAAAGAACATCTTGTTGTTTAATATGTGTTTAACGTAGATTATTTATTTAAGAACGCCAAGAACAAACAACTGTTAATTTTTATCAAATAACTTCAATCGAAAATAACCCACATAAATTAAAACATAAAACCTCTGTTTTCAAATATTTGGTCCATATGTTAGCCTAGATAGTCCCTTTTTAATAAAAAAAATGTGGATTTATTTTTAGCAAACTACTAGTTTGTTTGTTAAATTTGAAAATATTTCAGTTGATAAGCCGAAAATGTATGTTTCAATTCTCATGTCCCAAAAGTAGCCTTTTTTCAAAACTTACATAATACTAAAATCTGCGCTACAATACCAGACATTCTATTTTCAAATTATCGTTTTCATCGGTTGAAGCCAAAACAGAAACCAGTTAAAGATTAATGATCTTAGGTACCCATTTCAGTTGATGAAATTTGTTCTTGAACTTCATGGAACTGTGATCACACATACACACACACAATTCGAGCGTACATATGTATACATAATATTTATGTTAAATACCTATATACATATTTCAAAAACAAATTTAGCGAAAAAACGCGCTGATTGAAGAACCTGCCCTCGACTCATTAATTCCAATACAAATCTCTTTGACCGGTCACAACGATTTACATACACTTCGGAATCTGAAGTTCAGCGGCTTGTTTGCGACTAGTCATCCGTATACACTTTAGCAATGGACAACTATTATACATACATACCCGAATCTATATGGGTAAAGAAGTACGAAAATTATAATTAATTTAAACACAGTTGTAGTTTGAAGAACCCCACAACAAAAAATAAAAAGGGCTATGAACTCTTGGGTGATTATTGGTAGATAAAAATGCGATTTCATTGTGGAGGCAAAGCAGAATTAATGATATTGTATGTGTGTGTGTGTACGACGACCAAATAATTTCAATATATTGGGGGAACACTCATTTGCTGTTTTGTATTAGCATTCGGTGTTCGGCATTAAAATGAAAGTAAATGCTCACAAATTGGCGGCAAAGTTTTTTAACGTTGTCTTTGTAAAACTAAAAAAACAGAATGTGACGGTATATAAACAGATATAAATAATGTTGATTTTTTTTGTTTGTTAACCTTCAACTTTTGAACCTATGCGTATACACAAATTTTAAGTTTATGTAAAATAGACTGACTAAACTAGCGATGCTACTTAAAAATGGAAAGATAAACACATACATTTGAACTGTAAATTTCTTTATTAAATAAGAAATATAATTTTTATTAAATAAGAAAAGATTCGAAATTTATTCTAAAAATAAATATTGGAATAAAGTTAAAAATATTAAAGTAGAAACCAAAGTCTGATGTATTTGAAAAAAGTTTTAGTCACATAAAAAAAAACTAAACCAGTAAAAACCTTCGATAAGTTTGTCCGGGACGAAAATATTAGGTTGGGGAAAATAAATCCATTATTTTGTATTTTGTTGCATTTTTAACTCCACTGGGTCTATTTCAGAAACTTTTTAAGGAATTTCTGAGCCATCAACACACTTCCTAAAATGTTGCGCAAAAACATTTGGAAGCAATTGAAGGTATGGGGATTAGTTAGTTATCCATCGCTATAACAAAAATCTGCTTTGAAATGGATTTTTTCTACAAGAAGACAATGTCGAACCTTGACAAATTTGAATTTATTTCACATACGCAAGTCCGCATTGGGGTAAAATAAATATAAGTTGATAACGACCTTTGTAAAGCCACATAGCCCAATATGCACGATGAGCCGCTTAATCATCGGCGAAACGCGTCGCATAATGGTGGGTTCGTAGGTTCTTCTCCTAGTTTTCCTTTTCATTGCAAAACTTAGATCATTAAACTCGAAATAGTACAGATAACTCACTTAAAATTTCATTCCAAAGACCACTGCTCTTACAAGGCAAAATTCTAATAACAAGAATTTTTTCCTTAAATGTCAGAACCCTCAAAATCCAGTAAAGTTGACAGATATTTTTAATTTTTGGTGGGAGCAACACGTGCCTAAAATCGGGGGTTAGCTATATGGGGGTACCCGAAACTTTGACATATAAAGTCCATATTGAAAAGTTACCTATGGGGGCTACCTCTAACATAGCTCAATATAGATAGATTATAGATTTTGTGGAGAGATTTGCTACCCATTAAGAACCGATAATTTCAAATTACAGTCAATTCGTATGGAGACCAAAGTGGTGAAGAGACTATACGATATAGTCAGATGCGTTGAAATGGAATCGGGTGAAATTAAAAGTATGATCTACATAGATATTTGAAACAATTAAAAAAACTCATAAACATACCATTCTGAAATCTATTACAAAATTGCATGTCAATCGGGAAGGCTTTGATTCTTTGGTGTACCATTTGTATAAAATCGACCAAATTAACTATGGAAACTATATGTAAATCTGGACCTAATTGAGCAACCGTGCCATGACATAGAAAAAATCTTTCTTTGACGCAAAATTTACATGATCTAAGGTATAAATATATAGCGGTTATATCTACATCTGAATGTTTTTCACAAAATCCAATACACGTTATTTGAGGTTTAACACTATATTGCCGAGAGCAGTCATTTTGACGGTTTTTAAATTTCAAGTACAAAAACAATTGTGTATATTATGACTCAGCTTTTTAAAATTTGGTGACTTTTTCTACCACATAGAACTACGTTTATTAATCATAGTAGCTGCTTCCTCCCCTCTTTCATTCCCCGTATTCACATGTGCTATACCTAAATAGCCTAAAAGCGGTCATTTTGACCTTTTTGAAATATTAAATAATCAAACTACTTTTATTACTGTATAAAGTAAATTTCTTATATGACCAGATCGGTACAACAACATCGAAACCCGTTTGCTACTCTAGAAACGCATACGAACACACAAATCGGGAAAAATTAATTTTATATTTCCAGTCGATTTCACTCTTAGAGTAAAGTCTTCCTCTTTTTTCGAACGTTTTGTCCGCGCTCTTATTTTTCAAAAGGGGAAACCCGAGAGCCCTACCACCGAAAACAAATAATAACAACGTTTTGTATGATTGTAAATAATGTAACAAATATTAAAAAAATAGTTTAAAAAAATTTCTTTACACAATAAAAAATTTTTCAGAATGAAGTCATTTTGACCGATTTTAGGCAATATAGGTATATACAAAATTCCCGTCTTTCTAGTGTTAATTTGGTACGTTGTGCACAAATTCAGCATTTAGATGAAATCGGATGGAAATATATGTGGAAGATACATCTAAACCTGAATCGATTTCTCTGCAATATTTTAGGTAAAGTTTTCATAAAAGATATATAGGGACTTTGGTACATTAAATCGGACGAAAATATATATGGGAGCTATATCTAAATCTGGACCGATCTTCAGGAAACCTAACCCACATCATTCTAGATCTAAGTCAGTACGCTGTGCCAAATTTCGTGAAAATCGGAAGATTTTTAGGGACTTTGATAAATAAACCGACTTTTCCCAATTTCAATAGGGTTCGTCCTTGGGCCAAATAAGTGACCTCTGCCAAATTTCATCCAGTTCGGATTATAAATGCGACCTGTACATTGTTTACAATTTAACATGGACAGACGCACATGGATAAATCGACTTAAAAAGTGATTCTGTGCATATTCTCAAAAGGAACCATGTGTCTATCTTGATTCCTTTTGCCTGTTACAAACATATGCACATAATACCGTGTTCCACAGTGTGGTGGGCTTCGGATGGCATCAATGGGTTAATTTGCGGAACTATACAATATCGTGGCATACTGTTGAGGAGAATACGGGGGTGTCTCGGAACCCATTGTCGACGACGATAGGGACATGTCCGTTGAATTCACTGCTACTACTCTTATAATCTCTGGTATAAATAGGAATAAAATGGATGTATACGATACTACGCCATTTTTATACCCTCCACCATAGTATGGAGGGTATATTAATTACTCTAGCGTCTAAACGAATTGAGATAGATCGCCAAAATTTTGCATAGAGTCGTCCTTTGTCTGCAGGCAGGTCAAATTCGAAGATGGGCTTTATCGGTCAACGTTTAGGCATAGGTCCCATATAAGGGTACCTCAATTTTGCGGTATTTTATTATTAATATTCACCCCTTTTTAGGGGTGAATAACCCTCTTTTTATATTAAAATAGTTATTTAGTTAGTTATTTCCTATATTTTCATTACATGTATCTGTTAGTATAACTATGATGGAGGGTATCCAAAGTTCGACCCTGCCGAACTTAACGCTTTTTCACTTGTTGGAATTCCATTTTCCAAACGATGTCAATTAAATTTGACAATGCTGGTATTTCAAGCACCAGATTCAAAATTTTCAATATGATACCATGTTTCGCCATTGCGCCATATATTTATACATGGGACCGCAACGATTTCGTTGAATTTTCTCTCCCAAATAATTGTAATTTCGTTTATTCAGAGGATAAAAAATATCCTGGCAAACTATACCGATGGTTAAAGATTCCAAAAGTTCAGCCTGACTGACGATCGACCTCCTTGATGCTTCCCATACATTATATTAATTAGTTTTCTCAATTTGCAGTTAAATATTAATATCTCAATTAATTTTTTACAAGTATTTGTATCATGCATTTATTTGTATATTCACGTATTTCTGTATGGTAGCTGGTACCTTTTCGTGGCTATTTACATGCAATGTAGGAAATGTAGCTTAGCCACACATTCATTACAAATAATCTCCTAACGATGTTATTATGTTTGAACCACATCGATACATTTATGTATCTCTATACACACATATGGGCATTCAATATTTATACAAATATTATTTCCATTGTAAATCGAACCAGAAAAAACAACTATTTAAACAATTGTTGAAGTTGCTGTTGTTGTTGTTGTTTGTTGGACATTACGTACGTGCTACGGCATATTGGCTTTTATATTTGAACGGGGTCACTACACCTTAACAATCATCATCATCATCGCCATTGTTGTCGTCATCGCTACACCATCATCATCGTCGTCATCTCTATTGAACCATAATATTCGTTGAAATTTTTGAAGTTTTTCCATTTGAACAAACAACACCAACAACAAACAAAACTGGGAAAACATCGACGGCAACAAAATATTCAGATCATGACGATACATTTGTGTGGCAGTAGGTTTTTATGAATTGTGTCATATGTCAAATTAAATGCATAGACAAATGTTGTCACGTGAAAATTGTATTTGAAAATTAATTGAAATTTTTAATCAAAATTGAATGGAAATATTTATTTTGAAATGTGGAAAACCATAGCAGTAGGCCTATTCTGTAACTTTTAACAACATTCGATATTGTTTAAATTTCGTTTGTTATTGTAAAAACAATAAAACAAACAAATGGAATTGTTGTAAAATAAACAATATCGAATGTTGTTAAAAAGTTACAGAATAGACCTACAGGTCTAGTGAAAAGTCCCCGACATACTATACTATATTCAACAAATTTATTCGATTGCATAGATAGGGTATCCAAAATGCCAAGGTTTTCAAATTATCTAAAATATTTGCAACGATGATTTATGCTCTGTGAACAAAAGTGCTAAATTGCAGGAAATTTGGACATTTATGCTAAGACCTTCTAATTACCTAAAGCTTTCGGGATCTTTATATGCGGAAAATGCGACAAAATCCTTAAAAATAACCAAACGCTGGGGCCTATCATAGAAGTTTTAACTAAATTGTGATTATACCCTTCACCACACTGTGGTACAGGGTATTATATCTTTGTGCATATGTTTGTAACAGGCAAAAGAAAAGGAGATAGACACATGGTTCCTTTTGAGAATATTCATAGAATCACTTTCTGAGTCGATTTATGTATGTCCGTCTGTCCGTCCGTCCATGCATTTGTGTGAACAAAGTACAGGTCGCATTTATGATCCGATTTGGATGAAATTTGGTCACTTATTTGGTCAAAGGACGAACCCTATTGAAATTGGGAAAAATCGGTTCAGATTTAGATATAGCTCCCTCATATATTTGTTTTGGCCGATTTTAGGTAAATGGTGCACCAAACTATCAATAATTGTCCGATTGAGACAAAATTTTGCACAGAGTATTGAATTAGTTCTAGATTGATCTATGCCAAGTTTAGTTGAAATCGGTTCCGATTTAGATATAGCTCCCATATATAGTTTCGTCCGATTTTTGGTAAATGGTGCACCAAACTACCAACATTTGTCCGATTGAGACAAAATTTTGCACAGAGTATTGAATTAGGTTCAGATTGATTTATGCGATGTTTTGTTGGAATCGGTTAAGATTTAGATATAGCTCCAATATATATTTTCGTCCGATTTTATGTAAATGACGCACCGAGGACTCTATATTCTATATTCACGAAATTTCGCAGCGTGTATTGAATTTAGTCTAGAATGAAATGGTAAACGAAACTCCCAATATCGTTACGTTTGAGACAACATTTTGCAGAGAGTATTGAATTAGGTCTAGATTGATGTATGCTAAGTTTGGTTGAAATCGGTTCAGATTTAAATATAGCTCACATATACACTTTAGTCCGTTTTTATGCAAATGGTGCAAATGGAGGACCCTATGTCTGTGCGTTTTACATGAAATATTGCATGACGTATTGGATTGAAGACGTTTCAAGTTTAAATATAGCTTCCATATTTAATTTCAACCGATTTCATCAAAATGATGTTCCAAATAACTAAAGTTTGTCCGCTTAAGACGAATTAGTGCACAACGTACCAAATCGAACCTAGCATAACGTGTATTCGATTTAGTGTCGAGATAAATTTTGAATAATATGAATATATGAGTGTGGAAACAGAAAATTATCACTGGAAATTTGTGATATATAACGGTCAAATTTCAACGGTCAAGTCAAATTTGAGGATATCAATTTGAAATGAAATTTGATATATCAAATCAGTTGTTTGAGTAGAAGAAAGAAGAATTTTATCGAAAAAATATCAGTCTAAACTAAATGACCATGGATCTATTCAGGTTGATTAAAATATGTGGAAATATCTCAATATTATCCCAAAATTATGTTTTTTTAGATACAATGATGTCCATTTAATCGAATTTATCCTGTCCGAAAGAAAAACTTTACATTCGGTCACATAATGCAAAAATATACTGGTTTTCTTCCTCGAAGCCTTTCGAAGTCCAAAGTGTCCTTCAAGTCAATTTCTAAATTTTGAGTTTTTATTTCAAATTTTTGTTTATTTTTATAAATATTTATCGATCACTAGTTATTCGAGCAATTTCTGGGGCATTCGCATCATTATTTTTTATGCGAAGGCTGACTTTCCCAATTTTAGGCTTGCAGTACGATTTGTTGCCAATTTAAATAGATTTTACAGTTTTTTTTTTAACTTTTTCTTCTCAAAATGATTCATCAGACTTCATTTGTTAACACGAAGTAGTTTTTTGCACATATTTTGTAATATAAACGACGTTTATTTTAACCAGTAAGGAAAGTTCAAAAGTCGGACGGGGCCGACTATATGATACCTTTCACCACTATGGGTACATGCAAGACATGTTAATATCTACAATATCGTGTAGATATAGACATTTCGCATACATCAGTCGGGACCTAATTCAGTACTCTGTGCAAAATTTTGCTTCAATCGGACCAATATTGGGAGTTTGGTGCACAATTTACCTTAAATCGGACGAAACTATATATGGGAGCTATATCTAAATCTGAACCGATTTCAACAAAACTTCGCATTCATCAATGACCTAATTTAGTACGCGGTGCAAAATTTTGTCTCAATTGGATAAATATTGGCAGTATGTTGCTCCATTTACATAAAATCGGACGAAACTATATATAGCATATTTATATATAAATCTGAACCGATTCCAACAAAATTTCTCATACATCAGTCGGGACCTAATTCAGTACTCTGTGCAAAATATTGCTTTAGTCGGACCACTATTGGGAGTTTGGTGCACTATTTACATGAAATCGGACGAAACTATCCCAAATTTCATACAAATCGGATCATAAATGCGATCTCTACTTTGTTAACAAAAATACATGGACGGACGGACGGACATGCATATATCGACTCAGAAAGTGATTCTATGCATATTCACAAAAGGAACCATGGGTCTATCTCGTTTATTTTTGCCTGTTACATACATATGCACAACGACAGAATACCCTGTACCACAGTGCGGTGAAGGGTATAAAAAGGTGGTTATAAGGGGACCACCCCTAAAAGGAGGCGAATATTCGTAATTTTTAGGAGGGAGGTTTGTTACCATATACGACTACAAAAAACCAAATTACAAATAATTTGGTTGAAAAACGCGTTCAAGAACCCCAAAATACCGAAAATTGGGGGGTACCCTTATATGGGGGCTACCCGAAAAAGTGGACCTATATTTATTATTTTTAGTGGAGATATTTGCTACCTAATAAGAACTCGATGTACTAAATTAAAGTCAATTCGGTCGAAAAATACGATCAGAACCCCCAAAATACCAAAAATTTGGGAGTACCGTTATATGGGGACTACCAGAAAAACTGGAACTATATTTATAATTTTTAGTGGAATAATTTGGTACACAATAAGAACCGAATGTACAAAATTTCAGAGAATTCAGTTATAAAACGAGCCCAAGAACCCCAAAATACCGAAAACTGGGGGTACCTTTATATAAGGGCTACCCGAAAAAATTGACCTATATATTTATAATAAAAATTATAATTATATATATATATATAATTATATATATATATATATATATAATTAAAATTATGGGATCTATGCCTAAACGTGGACCGATTTTCTCCAAATTTCAATAGGGTTCGTCCTTGGGCCAATTAAGTGACCTGTGCCAAATTTCATCCAGATCGGATCATAAATGCGACCTGTACTTTGTTAACAAAAATACATGGACGGACGGACAGACGGACAGACGGACGGACAGACGGACATGCATAAATCGACTCAGAAAGTGATTCTATGCATATTCTCAAAAGGAACCATGGGTCTATCTCGATTATTTTTGCCTGTTACAAACATATCCACAAAGACATAATACCCTGTACCACAGTGTGGTGAAGGGTATAAAAATTCCAAGATGTGCTAATTACGTGTCCCTCTCAAATTTCACTTGTTTCATAAATACCGTTCTATATAAAAAATTGCAAGTGATAATTTTCTGTTCCCACACTCAATCGATCAAATACAGTACACATAAGCATTTTCAATAAATAACTATTTAAAATTATTCCAAACGAATCGAGGGTTAATCAAAACGGTTGCGCAAAAACATGTGTATACCATGGAAGCAATTGTAGGTGTGTGGATTAATTATCCATCGCTACAACAAAAATCTGCTTTGAAAAGGACTGTTCCTAGAATGAAGACAAATGTCGAACTTTGACAAATTTGAATTTAATTCGCATATGCAAGTTTCGCATCAGGGCGGAATAAATACAAGTTATCACCGTACGACCTTTGTAAAGCCACATAGCCCAATATGCCTGATGAGCCGCTTAACCAACGGCGAAACGCGTCGCATAGTGGTGGGTACGTAGGTTCTTCTCCTGGCTTTCCTTTTCATTGCAAAATTTAGATCATCAAGCTCGACTCGAAAGAGTATAAATAATCACTTAAAATCACTTTCAAAATGATCACAAAAATTCAAATAACAAAAGTTAATCAAAACACTTTTCCTTTCAGATGTGTGCTAATTACGTGACCTGCACTGTATATATATAGATCTTATACATATTTTGCTCGATGATTGACATTAAATTTTTCATAGATTTCAGATTGTACCTGTATTTTAGTTCAAATATCTACAACTTCAAGCAGTTAATTTAGTTCGATTCCATTTCAATGGTCCTCCAAATATGATATGTATATTCTATTTAAAGTATATTGTACATATGAGTATATCTTGTATGTACCCAAAGTGGTGAAGGGTATCATATAGTCGGCCCCGTCCGACTTTTGAACTTTCCTTACTGGTTACAATATGTATTTTACTAGGGGATATAAAAAACATAAATAATAATCTTCCTACCAATCCGAATACTTCGCAAAATTGAATATTTGTTTGTGTCGTTGATAAATCTGCACCATTTATGGTTCCAAAGGGTTTAAATTTTGCATTGTTTATTTTATTAAAATATTTGTTCCTACACTCTCACCGAAATGTTAATGTAGTAGAAAATTTAGCAATTGAGATAATTTTTTTGTGTTTGTGTGTGTTCTCATGCGTTAAATTCTCCATTACAAAAAACCAACAACATTGTCACAAGAAAGTGAAAACATCCCAAAAACAACAACCAAAGTAATTTTTCTTCACGAAATTGCGTAACCACGCAACATTTGCATGAAGCCAACCAGCAATTTAAAGTCGTTTACATTGGGAATATACATATGTATGCGTGTGTGTGTCATGTATGTAAAGAGTGCAAAAGAAATTGGTACAAGATAATTTACGTATAAAGAGAAATACTTGTATTTACTTATTACGAATTAGATTTACTATCCAGACTTCAAAACTTAGATTCATGCGGGAATCTTTGTTCAAAAAAAAAAAAACTTAATTTTTCGGTATCAAAACCAGAAAGTGTTAAATTATGGGAAATTATCTGATGACAATTTCTTCATATGTTATGGAATTTACATAATAACAACTGTAATGAAATGTATGACACAAACATAGAGTTAATACTGAAATGACAAAATATATTTAACTTATTTAAATATAGAACTAGGAGATTTGACCACTCGAATATATTTGCTTTCTTTAAAGTTGATATATGAACTTACAGCTTACAAAGGTTATCAAAAAGATATATAACCAATAAGGAAAGTAGTAAAATCGGACAGGGCCGACTATATGATACCCTTCACCACTTTGGGTATATTCAACAGATGAATCCTAACAGACGTCGCATTTTTAAAGGACCAGTAAAATAAAATTGGGTCCATAAACAGATATAGAAGCTATATCTAAATCTGAACCGATTTTCACGAAACTTACAACACATCATTCTATACCTAATTCATTACGCTGTGCCAAATTTCGTGCAAATCGAAAGGTATATAGGAACTTGGTACCATTTACATTAAATCGGACGAAAATGTATATGGGAGCTATATCTAAATCTGAACCGATTTTCAGGAAACTTAACATACATCATTCTAGACCTAATTCATTACGCTGTGCCAAAATTCGTGCAAATCGAAAGATATATAGGGAATTTAGTGCACCATTTACCTAAAATTTACCTTAAATATATGGGAACTATATCTAAATCTGAACCGATTTTTCCCAATTTCAAGGACGAACCCTGTCCTTGGGCCAAATAATTGACCTATGCCAAATTTCATCCAAATCGGATCATAAGTGCGACCTGTACTTTGTTCACAAAAATACATTGACGGACAGACAGACGGACATGCGTAAATCGACTCAGAAAGTGATTCTAAGTATAGTCTCAAAAGGAACCATAGTCTATCTCGTTTCCTTTTGTCTGTTACAAACATATGCACACAGACATAATACCCTGTACCACAGGGTATTATGTCTGTTCATATTATGTCCAAATAGAGCTCCCAATATGTGCACACATTGTACTCTAGTATGCTCGATTTTAAAAAAAGGATATATCGAAACTATTGGAAGGTTAAATACTTATTTGCAGTAAATGCTCAATATAGGATCATCTTTTTCGTACCTTCGCTATATAGGTTCCGCTCCTTTTAGGTATTATGATGGTTCTAGGATGTGGAAAAAACTGAGGAATATAATGTCAACAGAAGTTTAATATCACAAATAGTGATACACAATCCCAAAATCTTAATTTAGTTGACCCATCTAGGAGCATACATTTCAGGCCAGCTAAAATTGAGTTATCCATTTGATCAGTACATTTCACAGCAAAATACCAAAAATTTCTGGGAAAAATACAATTACAGTTTCAATTGAATCTAAAGCGCTGAAAAATACCAAGTTTACCTATTTTTAACTTCTAATAAAGAGATTACTACATATTTCCACGTATTAAATTTCAGTTGCATATGTTTTCAATTTCAGTTGCATATGTTTTGACCACCACTGTATTTTCGCCCAATTTAATGTAAATGTCGTACCAAAGTCCCTACATATCTTTCGGTTTGCACGAAATATGGTATAGCGTACTGAATTGAGTCTAGAATGATGTGTGTTTAGTTTCGTAAAAATCGGTTGAGATTTAGATATAGCTCCCACATATATTTTCGTTATATATAATTCTGTACGCTATGCAAAATTTCGTCTAGAATGTGTGCTAAGTTTCTTTGAAATCAGTTCAGATTTAGATATAGCTCGTCCGAGTTTAGGTAAATGGTGCACCAAACTCCTAATTTTTGTCCGATTGACACGAAATTTTTTACAACGTATCTAAATGAGACTAGAATGACGTTATTGCCTTTCGTCGAAAGTTGTGCAGATGCAGCAGATTGAGATTAAATTTTGAACAATGCGGCACACCAAATAGCGTGTATCAAGTTTGCTTTAAATTGTACGCAAACGACTCTAAATCTGCCGGAATGAAATGCATTTTAGCATAGGTTGCAGAATGACATATGTATGGATTAATGTTAATCGGTTCACATATAGATAAAGATTATATTCGTTCAATTTCATGTCAATGTTCCTTCGAAAAGGCGACGTCTGTTAGGTACATATTAATCCTAACACCTAAGTCTGTTTTTACACGGTAGATTGGTTCCAGAAGAAGCCGTGTAAAAAAGACATTGATCTTATACATAAAGGGAATTCCCCTAAATTAGTGCTATTCACATTTGCTTTGACCAGTAAAAATTGTTTGTACGCGCTAAAGGGGAATTCACTTAAATCTTTAAGCTAGTGTTCGAAAACTATCGATACTATCGATGGTTTCAGACTTTTTCTTTCATAAATACTTTTTTGTGATATGAACAGACTTCGCAAAAAATGAATTTGACAAAAAAAAATAAAGAACATAAAATTTCAAATCGTGCTAAATGGAATAAAATCGTCTAAAAAATTAAAAATATTCAATTTTCAAACCGTGTTGTATCAAAACCGTGTACAAAAAGACCGTGTAAAAACAGACTTAGGTGTACAGTGAACTCTCGATTTTCGAATTTGTTAACATTTTCGATTCGACCAGCATATTTACCACTAATTTCCAGATTTTTTCAATACTTTTAATATCAACTTGAGTGTTCACATTATCGAGAGTTCACTGTATACTGAAATTAGTGAATGGTATCATCTCTATTTAGTAATTTTAAATTCAGTTAAAACACATGCCGAAACTCCCCTCGTTATATGGACGCTAACAACTCTATAAATATTAATAATCTGCTACCTAATAAGAACCCATAATACAAAATTACAGTCCCCTTGTTCGAAAATACCGAATATGGGGGTTATTCCAAAGGTGGACCGATATCTCCTGTTTTACCAAACATCAAAATCCGATTTATTGTGTTAGCATCAATCGACGGTAAAAGTGATTCTCAAACTTTAAACGTGTTTTCCCCGAAATACTTTTTTTGCGAATAAAATTGGTATCAATTTTTTATAAGAGAGCTAGGCAGTATTCTTTTTAATGCCTTTGGAATTTTCGTGAGTAGTTATCATGCCCGCCATCAAAAATAAGGACTTTTCTTTAATCACAAACAAACAACAACAAAATGATGTCAATTAATTTTCTTATACTTTAAGCCTTCAAATACATTAATGGAAAGTTAATGCATTAATTTGCAGCCGTTTTAAAATCATCAACATTTCAAATCGAGAATTGTGGGTTTTCTTAAGCTAAAGCGAAAGTTTGGCCTGCTCAAATATTTGAATACATAAATGTAGAAGAAAATTCAATTTCTCGGACTTCCTTATCTTAAAATACATCACGGTGTTCATATACATATTGCCGCACTTACCAGCTCGAATGAAGTAAAGGGCTGTGTAGCTACCATAGGATTTCGGATTTCACCTCCACTCTAACTAGTAATTTCAGACTTGCACAATGTGTTATGTCATGCTCGCTAAGTCCAACACGAGAATTCCTTCATGATTAGCAAGTCATTCGCCTAAGCACATACCCTATTCTTCTATATGGAGAATACCCTAAAACTTTAGTCAATATTTTTAGGATGATTTACTAACCAATGAGAACGCAAAACACAAATATTGACCAATCAGCCAGGTGAAAACACTTTAAAAAAAGTTAATATAGTTGAAATACTTGCCAAAAGTTCCCTTTATATATAGGAATTACCCTACCTAATATTGAAAATTTGTTACCCAATCAGAACCCAAAATACTTAATTGTCAGATTTCACCATATTATGCATCAATCCATTTCGAACATATATGAATCAAATCTATTTCGAACATATGAAGCTCCATGTATAAAAGGGTCGACAGCAATAAAATTGTCACACCATATCTCTGAAACTTTGACCAGTGGCGAATTTTTCCTTCCGTGGTTTCATATACTCGCCAAAGTTTTTCATCCCCAAATGGAATTATCCACCCCAGACCATGATCAATATAGAACCCACTTCTATCTAATTTTTTGGGCCTGTATTTTTGTGCGTTTTCAAAAGCTTTCAATATTTTCAGAACTATATAATTCGTATAACATTATATATACAATTGGCGGAATAAAACGGTATTTATGACGTATACGTCATACTATATTCAATTTTAGAAAATAACAACTTCATAGTGCTGCTTCTCCAAAAATATTCCGTTTTCAAAATTTAGGACAGGTTTGTGTCTAACTGCAGGAATGTGTCAACATAATTTCTCTCCATTGATTAATTAATTTTTAGGTGATCCCATTTCCAACACAAAAGGTAAATGCTATTTATCCACAAATTAATCAACGACGTTGAGACACAACACTTTTCTTCTAAAACAGACTTTAAATATCACACAAAAGAGTCCTAAATAAGAAAATAAACAATAGAGACAGCGACACTATCATTATCTGTTTAAGCCATATGTTAACAGTGGTATAATCCTGGTATGACGTCAATATAAACGAAGACGACAACAACACCACCAACACCACAACAACAATTTATGTATTTGACGTTGTGATCGTGATATTTGTGTACGTCGGTTTCAGGCCACACTTGTTGTTTTAAGCCAACAACACACATGTTGGCTGGTTGGTTGGTCGGTTGTTTTGTTGGCTGATCGTTTGTTTATCAAAGAGCCAGCCTATGTTATGCTCAATATGGTTGTGGTTGTATTGTTTTTGTTGTTAGTTCATATTTCGGTTGACGGTGGTTGGTATTCGGGCCTTTCTTTCTCTCCATTAAGCCAAACATACATACATACATTTGTCGGCACGAACACCACGGCTTATTCGTCGTCGTCTTGCAGTCGTCGTAATGAAAGATTAAGATTTTTCTTTTGGCCAAAAGTAGATGGTTGTAAGATTTGAACATTCAGTTCCATTTCGAACGCTGTAAGATCAAGACGTCTTTCTCAGTTCGTTCTGTCGTTAAATTTTGTACGCCTACAATAGCGATTGTTTTGTATTTTCTCTTGAGTTTTTCTTGACTCTGGCTCCGGTCGGTGACAACAATAATAGCTGTGTTTTGTGTGTCTGTTCGGTAGAAAAAAAGACCAGAAAGCCGGTCTTTTACGTGTGTGTGAATTCTTTCTACCGCAAAGAAATTGTGTACAAGTTCGGAAATAAAAGAAACTGGCTGCTCTCTAAAGGAAAAGTTGTTGCCCAGTCAAGCAAAGAAACCGAAAATTTCTAAGTTTAAACAACAAAGACAACAACAACAAGAAAAAAGTAGAAAAGAAGAACACTTTGTGCAATAACTTCTTTCTACTTGTCGTTTTGTGCCTGCTGTTCCGAAAAGAAGTCGAACAATTCAATTCAAAAGTGACACAATTTGTTAACTGAATAAAGAAGTAAAAAAAAAAAAAACGACGAAGAAGTTTTTTTATAGCGAATATAACAGAAATTTCGGATGCAAGTGTATTAACAATAAAAGAATCAGAACAAACGTTACTTCTTTTATTAATTTGGAGTGATTTCGTGTTGTGTGGCTAATATAGAATAAAAACATTTTTTTATAACGCCGTAAATGAGCTTAATGTCCGATAAAAGTTTCAAAATGAAGATGCGCGATGTTGAAACAGCCTTCAAATATAGGCGTTTTCCCTATCCTAAAAGGTGAGTGTCACATAAAATGGAAATATGAAAATTATGTTAAAATCAAAACGTCAACGGAAAATTGGGTTCGCATTCAGAAAATAAGCCAAAAGGAGACATTGTTTCAAGAATTTGAAATATATTTAAAAATAATGTGGGGATAGTAATGTTTACTACCTGGAAATAAAATCTTATTACGCTACGATGACCTTAACATACAAATATGTGCAGGTCATATGAACTATAAACGAATTGCACTGTATAGTGTCCCGGAAAATAAATAATGTTGAACGAAATTATTTATTCTGTAATAAGATATATCTATTGTAGGAAAAATGGTATGGTTTTAGAAGCCGATATATCACTCATCCAAGAGATTCATAGAAACTATTTAAAACCAGTAACAGGGAATAACATTTTTAAACATCTACCATGAGGATATTGAGCATTTTTAAATCATCCCTATTTGAGGCATCAAATGATATCTTATGCGGAAAGGCAATTTTTTTCCAACGAATCTCAATAAACCACTGACCACCAACAATCTTAGATTGCAGTAAAGGACATTTTTTATACGACATGGTTTTCATAAATTTCAAATCGCCGAATAATGGGGTTTTCAGTAGCCGAATATGATTTTTATACCATTCACCACATTGTGGTACAGGGTATTCTTTCGTTCGGATGTCCGTCTGTCCCGAGTCTGAGCAAAGAACTGGTTGCATTTATGATCCGAATTAGATACGATTTGGCACAGGTCACAGGACGAACGCTATTGAAATTAGAGAAAATCGGTTTATTTTATATTTTATGTAAATTACAAATTACAGACAATTTTGTTTGAAAATTTTGCCCTAAATCCTGAAAATATTCAGAATTGGGGCTATACCAAAAGTAAGATATAGCCCCCAATGGAAGTTTTAGTTATGAATTGAATATTTTAGCTATGATTTAGATATGATTATTACCTTATTAGAAACCGAAATACCCAATGATAGTAAATTTTGTTGCAAAACGTGTCCAATTTCTTTAAAATATCGAACATCGAACGGTGTCGTATATATATTATATAGACCTGCACCTATACCAACAACAATGTCGTAACCAGTAAGGAAAGTAGTAAAGTCAGACTGGGCCGACTATATGATACACTTCACCACTTTGGGGATATTCTACATATGTATCTTTACAGATGACGTCTTTTTGAAGGAAAATTGACATGAAATTGAACGAACTTAAAAATGCGATCTTTATATACATTACATACTTTGTAAATAGACTTTAAGCAAACTTCACTGTTTATGCTTCACTGTTTAAAATGTAATATCAATCAAGCACCCATTGATTATTTGGTTTACAATCAACATAAATAGGTCGAAATTATATATGGGAGCTATTCAATATCTATATCTAAACCGATTTCAAGGAAACTTGGCCGATATTAATTTATATTAATTTCAGTAAGTTTTGCCAATCGGCCTAGCTATGGGCTTTAGTACACCATTTACTTAAAATCGGAATAAAGTATATGTAGAGGCTATATGTAAATCTGAACCAATTTCAAGAAAACTTGACACACGAAAAGTTATAGTAACTTCAGTACATTGTACAAAATTGTGTGCGGGTCGGCCAATCTTTGGTTCTTTAGTGCACAATTTACATTAAATCGGACGAAAATATATATTGGAGCTATATCTAAATCTGAACCGATTTTAACACATCATTCTAGATCCAATTCAGTACCCTATGGCAACCTTCGTGCAAATCGAAAGATATATAGGGACTTTGGAGACCCATTTACCTTAAATCGGACGAAAATATATATGGGAGCTATATATAAATCGGAACCGATTTCCTCGAAACTTGGCACACGTCATTCTTGACCTAAATCAGTACTTTATGCCAAACTTCGTGCAAATCGAAAGATATATAGGGACTTTGGAGACCGATTTACCTTAAATCGGACGAAAATATATATGGGAGCTATATCTAAATCTGGACTGATTTTCACGAAACTTAGCACACATTATTCTGGACCTAATTCAGTACTCTATGCCAAGTTTCGTACAAATCGAATGATATATAAGGACTTTGGTGCACCATTTACCTTACATCGGATGAAACTATATATGGGAGCTATATCTAAATCTCAACCGATTTTCTCGAAACTTGGCAAACATCATTCTGCACCTAATTCAGTACTCTGTGCCAAATTTCATGCAAATCGAATGATATGTAGAGACTTTGGTGCACCATTTACCTCAAATCGGACAAAACTATATATGGGAGCTATATCTAAATCTGAACCGATTTTCTCGAAACTTGGCACAAATCATTCTGGACCTAATTCAGTATTCTGTGCCAAATTTCGTGCAAATCGAGAGATATAGAGGGACTTTGGTGCCCCATTTACCTTAAATCGGACGAAAATATATATGGGAGCTATATCTAAATCTGAACCGATTTTTCCCAATTTCAATAGGGTTCGTCCTTGGGCCAAATAAGTGACTTGTGCCAAATTTCATCCAAATCGGATCATAAATGCGACCTGTACTTTGTTTACAATTTAACATCTACAGACGGACAGACGGACGGACATGCATAAATCGACTCAGAAAGTGTTTCTATGCATATTCTCAAAAGGAACCATGTGTCTATCTCGTTCCCTTTTGCCTGTTACAAACATATGCACAACGACATAATACCCTGTACCACAGTGTTGTGAAGGGTATAACTACTGAGAACTTCAACAGCTAAATTGAATTTGATCTAACTACAAAGAGACTGTTCAAAATTGCAGTTTGGTGCCTCGATTCCTTTTGGCTGTTAATTGGACTTACATGTGGGGCATATGTATGGTACTTAAGCCGCTCTGGAACCAATCGAACGAAAATGTCGTAATCGAAAAATATTCTCGGCAATGTAGATAAGAATCGGCGACCTGACCAACTTCCTACTATTGTGGCTAAAACACGAATATTAGGTTGCAAATAAAATTGATCGTATTGATGGAACTCTGATTCCTTTGCACTTATTTTGTGGGGCCAAATATTATGATTTCGGTTATAAAGTAAATAACTTTTGTTAGTAAAACGGATAGCTTAAAAGGACTTGTGAAGTTAATCCGCCAAGAAAATTAAGAATTGTGTCATGCTTAGGAAGATAATAACACCCACAATTGTGTGGACCAAATATGAACCTTACGATATTTTCTACAATAGACAATACGAATATTACAACAGAATTGTACACCTCAATACTCCGTATTTTGTAGCTTTTGGGCACTTCTTTAACTGGAATGGTTATAATTTCAAAATTGTATGTTCTCACTGGGTAGATATGTTCCTACTAAAATTTTCATTATCGGCCTATGTTTCCGGGTATCTCTCATATAAAGGTACCACCCAAAGGGTTAAATAGTTCGGCCGTATCAAGCTGAACAACTCATTTACTTGTTTTCAAAATGTTCTGCCTCTTTTGAAATCCCAAAATGCCTTTTTGTAGGTTATCAAAAATATGGAGCAGGCGGAACAATTATAAAGGAGATATGTGAAAACATAATCCTTTCTGTGAGAAAATATTTAAGGCTCAAAGAATCCTAAATACCTATTTAATTATAGTAGTCAGTTTATGTTGTAATATGCCGTTGAAATGCCTTCGAAATACTTCAAAAGGACGTTGCACTTATTTCAAAACGTGGTCCTTTACACTATATTCGACACTAAACATTCTAGGAATGTTAAAAACGTATGTGCAAATTTTCAATCCTCTATATTAAATATTCTGATCTCTAAAAATATAAAAAATACATCTTCTCATTTTATGAATTTTAATGTCTTCATTAGTTCCTCAAATAGTATACCTTTCTTTCCATCTCCAAGAACCTACAAAGCCACATTTCATCTCAAGTTTCCCTCCTAATAAAATATCGAACAACTTTATTTCAAATATTTATTTTTTTACAACTCCTCAGTTTTTACAAATAATAGTCTTGTCTTTCAAAACGAAGTGAAATCAATCAAAGCTGTTTAACTGCATTGCTTCGCACCGAACGGCTACTTTTGGACATTAGGAACAAAAACAAAACCAAAAACCAATACAGAAATGCAGGCCAAATACTCTACACAGAAATATAACACCATCGAGGAAAAAAATAATAAACAGAAAAACAACAACTATTACTACAACATGATTAACAAGCAATAAATTATAACAATTGTGGATTAACTATAATTGTCATTATTATAGACAACGCCATAGCCATAAATGTGGCACAGTGGGTAGGAAGTGATGAAAAGGTTTTTTTTGCATTAAAAATGAAAATGGAAAATAGATAAATTGTAGACTATGGAAATCAAGGAACTGAATATCAATAAATTATTAGGTTTGGGAAAAAGAAATCCATTTTTTATGTAAATGATTTAAAACAGTTATGGTCTATTTTTAGCTCCAGGGCGATGTTACGACTGCTAACATGCCAGTCAACTTCGATCATTTCTCCAATTTTATCCACATTTTTGACGATCGGCCTACATCTTCAAAGTTCATGTTTAACAAAAAAATTCTGAACGGAATCTATGAAACCAAAATTGCACATAATTGGATGTTACAGTATCGGAATTATAAACACCATTCACAATTTTAGCCGCTTGGCTTGAATTTTCGCCTTTGTCAAAGAAAAACTGTAAAATGTACCGAATTTTTTAATTTTGAGAATATGCATAGAATCACTTTCTGATGAAATTTGGTACAGCTCATTTATTTAGGCCAAGGACGAAACTTTAACAATTGGTGAAAATCGGTTCAGATTTAGATATAGCTACAATTTATCTCTACGCCTGATTTAATGAAAATGGTGCACCAGAGTCCCTATATATATTTCGATTTGCACGAAGTTTTGCATAGTTTACTAGAATAGTTTACTAGAATGACGAGTGTTAAGTTTCGAGAAAATCGGATCAGATTTAGATATGGCTCCCATATATATTTTCGTCGGATTTCATGTAAATGGTGTACCAAAGCCTTTATATTTCCTTCAATTTGCCCAAAATTTGGAATAGCTTACTAAATTAGGTAAAGAAAGATATGTTAAAGTTTTGAGAAAATCGGTTCAGATTTATATATGGGTATATATATATATATATATATATATCTATTTTCCTCCGATTTAATAAAAATAGTACACCAGAGTCCCTATATATCGTTCGATTTGCACGAAGTTTTGCATAGTGTAGTAAATTGAGTCTAGAATGACTTGTGTTAAGTTTCGGGTTAGACTTAGATATAGCTCCCATATATTCGTCCGATTTAAGGTAAATAGCGCACCCTATATATATATATTATGGCACAGAGTACTGAATTAAGTCTAGAATGATGTGTGCTAAGTTTTGTGAAAATCGGCTTAGATTTAATGTAAATTGTACACTAAGGGCCCAAAGTTTGGCCGATTGGTACACAATTTTGTACAGTGTACTGAGGTAAGAAGAAACATACGTGTGTCAAGTTTCCTTGAAATCGGTTCAGATTAAATATAGCTCCTATATATATTTTCGCCCGATTTTAAGTAAATGGTGCACTAAAGATCTTTAGCTGGGCCTATAGGTCTTTAGTACACCATCAATCGGCCGATTGACACATCGTACTGAAGTTAATAGAAAACTTATCTACCTACCTTCAATAAATTTTCTCTATAGAAAATGTATCGAAATTCGATAATAGAATATTTATCAACATTCGATAATACTTTCTCTATGGAAAATGTATCGACCTTCGATAATATTTTTCTATTGAAAATTATTGGTTCAGATTAAATGTAGCTCCTATATATATTTTCGCCCGATTTTAAGTAAATGATGCACTAAAGACCTTTAGCTGGGCCTATGGGTCTTTAGTACACCATCAATCGGCCGATTGACAAGTCGTACGGAAGTTAATTGAAAACTTATCTGCCTTCAATAAATTTTCTCTATAGAAGATGTATCAAAATTCGATAATAGAATATTTATCAACATTCGATAATACGTTCTCTATGGAAAATGTATCGACCTTCGATAATATTTTTCTATTGAAAATTATTCGATTTATTTTAAAATACACATTGGGATTTCTTTCCCATTGTGCGACCACATACCACGAAATTGTGTTACCTTCAACAACAAAGGAGGAGCTGTCGAAGCCAGCCACAATACTGCAACTTCCACTAACCTACCTCACAGCAACAACAACATGTACAATTGGCCATTGGTATCCCCATCCATAGAAGGTAGGCTTGCAGTCAAACAGCTGTAGATTTCAGTTTCAACCGTCCATTTTTGGTCGCCCAATATTTGTGTGTGTGTGTGTGTGAGTGTTTGTGCCGGCTCACCTGAGAGAGTTGACTCTTACCAAATGAGAAACAACAAAATGATGTGATACCGGTTTCTTTTGGAGTCAATTAAAAACAATATATAGTATTGAAAACTAGGTGATTTTCATTTTCAAACGCGTTTTGACCAGTCTTAACAAAAACAAAAAAAAAAGACAATTTAGTGGACAAATACAATAGAGACACTGTTTTTGTTGCTGTGTGGAAAACTATTCATCGGTTTTCCACTTAAATTGACAGACCGACTTAAACGTCAACAACAAGAAATAACGACTATTTTTTGTTGGGTATTGAGATCAAATCTGTGCTGATTTTCATTTCATTTTGAATTGAGCTATGAAAATTGCCTCTATTTTAAGTGGTAGTGGAAAAACAACTTTTAAGGTGATTCGTAGCTGCTGCTAAAAAGGTGTGTTTATATCACAAAGAAACATGTTTGTGCGATTTTCCTCGGACGATTTTTTTTTACTTTTTGTTGTTGTTGTTTTAAAGCTATATTTCCTGACTTACTTTTCATGTGAAAAATTTGTTAGCTGTCCGGAGGGGCAAACAAAAAGTAAAAGGAAAACAAAATCTTCAACAATTGCTTTATTGAGTTGGCAACATGCTCTGCAACTTCCTGGTCAACGATGTGGCACAAAATGAATGCCAAAGTAAAACTGGGTCTGTGCAATTGTGGACCAAAATTTGTAAGGCAAATATGAATAAGAAAAGAAAATCAGTACGCAAGAAAAAAAGGAAAATCAAATCAATTTCCTCACCGACCATAAAGAAAGGTGTCTAACGATTAATTTTCCAAAAACAAATTCCTGGTATTAGAATTTAATACCACTTACAGGCAATGTGTTGGGACAAAAAATGGCTCTTAATTGAAAAGGTAAGCGCCAATAACACACACTCACAACTTTTTGGACATGAGATGATCATTAAAGGTAGTAAAAATGTGAGCATTTTAACAAAGTAACACCCGGTAGGTTTGAAAGTAAACAAACAAAACAAATCTTTTCTTTTCTTTTCCATTTCAATGGAAATAGAGAATTTTCCGAGAGCTTTGGCCAATACAAAGCCTAATGAAAGTATACACAAGATTTCAAGTTACCTTATTTGAGAGGGCCAAACCAAGCTATGCCGTACAATAACACAGCCCAATACATCACATCAAGTGCATGTTGTTAAGGAAATCAGAAAAATCAACAACAACAAACAAACAGGAAAACACAAGTGAAAGAACAAAAAAAAAAATTACACAATATTCATGTACTCAATGTTAATAGCAACATCATCATCATGATCATTAACAACATCAGCAGTAACAACATGAGCAACAGTTGTAGCTATGTATTGCCTGCAAAACAATACCAACAACAACATTTTGAATAGTCTATAGTAAATAATAAAAAGCAAAAGCATTTTACACACACTTAGCACGAGAATAGCCCCAACAATATTGCAAACAACCCAAAAGTACATCGTTCAGGTATGAGGCACAGTGGTTTGGATCTGTATCAAATCTATAATAATAGAAGAGTACAGTGATTGACTGACAGACTTAACGATTCATCAAGTCCCAGATAGTTGAAGATAGAATATTCACTCTTAGTCCGAAGGTGTCAGATAAGGCTGGGTTTTTGGAAAATCGTAGTAGAACGGCACGAAATGTACTAAAGTACCAAATACAAAAGGTACCACTTTTGTATTTGGCGAACCGTTAGAGCTAGAACTGTTAAATTTGGAATGAGGTCATCGATGGAGTGTAGAACTAAAAACTTGAAATTCGGAATACCAATCAAAGTTGAGAAGTAGGGTCGATAGAAGGGGATGGCTTTGGAATTGTATGCTCATGTTTACAACGAGTACTAAACATTACTAAATTTTGTACAATTTGAATTTGGAGGAATGTATGGAACTGGAATCCTGAAAATTGAAACTAACATTGTACTATGTACTAAATGGTACTATATTCAATACAATTTGGTTTCTGGTGAACCGATAGAGCTGGAACACTGAAATTTGGAAATAAGAATTCTACTGCATTACAGAATAGAGGCATATAGGTACTTTTGGAAATTCGTAATTGTCAATACAAAATTTTGGTACGATTTCAATTTTGGGCGAACTGATAAACTGGAATCCTGAAATTTGGAGTTATGATCGCTATTGTGGTGTAGGATTGGGATATGTAGAAAGTATTGGAAATTCGTACGAATGTGGACTAAATTTGGAACAATTTGGATATGGTTGAACCGATAGGGCTGGTATTATGAACAATTTCATAAAATTAGGATTTAGGTGATATAATCGTGCTGGAACCCCGAAAATTGGAATTAAGATTACTGTTGGGGTGTAGGGTCGAGATATGTAGGAAGTTTTGAAAATTCGTAATTTATGTGTACTAAATGGCACACTAAATTTTAATTTGGGTGAACTGGAATACTGAAATTTGGAAATATGATTTCTATTAGATTTTTACTAATTTTTTTAAAATTTCGATTTGACTGAACCTATAGTGCTCAAATCGTGAAATGTTGGATTAGTTTTGTAAAGAGCTAGAGTTTTGTTGCGCCCGGAATTTGTGTGTAGTGTTGAGGTATGAGGTAGTTTTTGAAATACGTGCTATAAGAGAACAAAGATACTAAAATGGCTGATTATCTCTTCGGTAAATAAATGTATTGATATGTTTTAATAATTCCCACATTGGCTAACGAAATTTCTAAGATACATTTTCAAACCGGATTGACTCCAATTGGAAATTTCGGGTTCTATCAAAAAATTAAATACAGGGGACAATGTTGACTCCAATTGGAAATTTCGGGTGCGATCAAAAAATAATATATGTATATATATATATATATATATATATATATATATATTCTGCATTGCAGAATAGAGGTATATAGGTACTTTTGGAAATTCGTAATTGTCAATACAAAATTTTGGTACGATTTCAATTTTGGGCGAACTGATAAACTGGAATCCTGAAATTTGGAGTTATGATCGCTATTGTGGTGTAGGATTGGGATATGTAGAAAGTATTGGAAATTCGTACGAATGTGGACTAAATTTGGAACAATTTGGATATGGTTGAACCGATAGGGCTGGAATTATGAAAAATTGTATATAATTTGGATTTAGGTGATATAATCGTGCTGGAACCCTGAAAATTGGAATTAAGATTACTGTTGGGGTGTAGGGTCGGGATATGTAGGAGGTTTTGGAAATTCGTAATTTATGTGTACTAAATGGTACACTAAATTTTAATTTGGGTGAACTGGAATCCTGAATTTTGGAAATATGATTTCTATTGGATTTGTACTAAATTTTTTAATTTAAAATTTCGATTTGACTGAACCTATAGTGCTTAAATCGTGAAATGTTGGATTAGTTTTGTAAAGAGCTAGAGTTTTGTTGCGCCCGGAATTTGTGTGTAATGTTGAGGTAGTTTTTGAAATACGTGCTATAAGAGAACAAAGATACTAAAATGGCTGATTATCTCTTCGGTAAAAAAAATGTATTGATATGTTTTAATAATTCCCACATTTGCTAACAACATTTCTAAGATACATTTTCCAACCAAATTGACTCCAATTGGAAATTTCGGGTTCTATCAAAAAAATAAATACAGGGGACAATGTTGACTCCAATTGGAAATTTCGGGTTCTATCAAAAAATAATATATGTATATATATATATATATATATATGGGTCCATGTTTAGGTATACCTGTTCGCGATTTATATCGAACTGACTGAAATATCGTATTTCGGTTCTTAGTTCTCCCAAATTTTGTTCTGCCCCCATACACGAACCTCCAGATTTTTAATATTAGGTTGGGGAAAAAGAAATCCATTATTTTTCAGCAGTTGGCTGTACTGATAGATTTCCCGTAAAGTATCGGTCAAACAATTTCAGATTTATGCTCGTTGAAAGGGTGGCATTTCGCAGTAACAAACATATTTTGTTGTTTTTGCATTTGGTGCATTCGTGCATTCAGTTGTGAGTTACAGAGTGTTAAAAATAGAAGTGAACAAAGAGAAAATTCGGTGCATTATACAGTTTTTCTTTAACAAAGTCGAAAATGTAAGCCAGTGGCTAGAATTGTGAATGGTGTTTATGGTTTGGATGCTGTAACAGCCAATTATGTGCAATTTTGGTTTTCTAGATTCCGTTCAGAAATTTTTTTATGTTAAAGATGCACCTCATACAGGTAGGACGGTCGTCGAAAATATCGATAACATCGGAGAAATTATCGAAGTTGACCGGCATGTAAACAGTCGTAACATCGCTCAGGAGCTAGAAATCGACCACAAAACTGTTTTAAACCATTTACCATTGACCAGAAACGACCATGTTCCACCAGGACAACGCTAGGCCACACACATCTACAGTGACTCGCCAGAAACGTCGGGAGCTTAGTTGGGAAGTTTTAATGCATCCGTCATACAGTCCGAACTTGACACCAAGTGATTATTATATTTTTCTTACAATAAAACAATTTATTTAATGATTAAAAATTTGTATCTAGGGAGAACAAGACCAACCGAACCAAGTACACGCAA